>NC_048298.1:77347970-77624588 GCF_013100865.1 Trachemys scripta elegans
GCACTGGAATGGGTTACCTAGGGAGGTGGTGGTGGAATCTCTTTCCTTAGAGGTTTTTACGGTCAGGCTTGACAAAGCCCTGGCTGGGATGATTTAGTTGGGGATTGGTCCTGCTTTGAGCAGGGGGTTGGACTTGATGACCTCCTGAGGTCCCTTCCAACCCTGATATGCTATGTTTCTATTAGAAGTTCTATAAAACATGTACATTGTCCAGCAACAATTAAAGTGTTATACATGGTGGTACGCAAGCTTGGTAGATATAGAAAGACAAGTTCTGTTTGGTTGCACTAAGACCAGAGAATTCACTGGTAATACTTTGGATGTAATTTTTCAAGGTTGCTGTAAAGAACTATGTTTTGAAGCACTTTTAGAGCTGACTAGAGCTTTTTGGGCTGCTATTGTTGAAACTTAAAGAAAAAATAAAACCCCAAATTGAAATAGATACCTAGGTATCAGGAGAAGGGTCATGGTTCCAGCAGCCCATTAAAGAGCACCAGGATACAATTCAAGTCACAACTGTGACAAGACAGCAAATGTGAGCAAATGTTCAGAGAACTTGTTGGCTACTGGAGTTTGAAAATCCAATTTACATACTAACTAATGCCGCTATTGGTATGTTTAGGAAGTTTTTGCCTCGCTGAGGTGCCAACATTAGGGAAATGATATTAGAGACTAACTTGAATATTAAAAGTAACTGAGGGTTTCTAACACTTACAGTTTTAATATTCAAATTATCTTGCACATATAATCATATAAGCAAATATAAAAATATGGAATTTTATTGCCCATCTAGAAGTAATTATAAAATGCTGTTTGTACCACCCCCCCTTCTATGTAAGGAAACGCATCACTGAGTGGACTGGTTTATTTTCTAACTGCCAACATCTGACATTCATAAATTATACTTGGTAAACTGAGAATAATTCTTTTCAATTTTGTGAATTTAAAAGCAGTCAGTGTGCATGTTTTTGGCCTGAGATGGAAAAAACTTAGACCATAATCCCTATTAACTAAATAAAAGACACAATGGTCACAGCCATTTAGTGAATATAACCTTAATTAGTTCTGTTCAACTCAAAGAATAACACTAGTGAACTACCCTCAAAATAAGTACAAATGTAGATTAACATGTTTAAGGCTTTGTGCGCTTTTCCACATCCATAAGTGGCACTGGAGAAAAGCCAAAATATGCAGACATGGGCCAAGAAAACGAGTGAGATGGGTGAGGGAAGAAATGGGTCCACTAAATGGTGCCCCTTTTCTGAGATCTTGTAGAAGCCCAGTATGGAAACTCCAGAGGGATTCAGACCCACCAGTGATGTTGTGAGATGGCTGGACTGGCTGCAGTGTGATCTCCTCTCTCCAAACCCAAGAAGAAAAATCATGCACAAGTTCCCCTTCTCTCTGCAACATGGCGACAAAGTTAGAGGAAGTCCTGCCTCAGGGCTCCTACAGGAGCCATGCTGTTATAGAGCTGCAGAAAGGCAAGAATTCAGTTGATAGAGCAGGATAGTGATCCACACAGATAGTTCTTTCCTCCAGCAGATCCCCAGAACTCCACAATTTTAATGAACTGAAACATAAGTCTCAACACTAATGTAAGCATAAAAAGGAAAGTCCATGTGTTGAAATGTGTGGGGTTTCCATTCCCTTATGTGGTAATATTCCACATAATAGATATAAATGGGATGCTACAAATAGGCATCATATCAGGGACGCTGCAGATTTATAAAAAAATTATAACCAACACAGACATTCCCATTCTATCATTCACCAACATGGTAATTATGTGGTAATTTAATAAAAAAAAAAAAAGATTAAAGAACAGATTCACTGTGGATTGATTAGTATTTAGAAATACACTATATATTCAGTGTACCTTCCACATAATTAAATGCGTGTAAATGTAGCATATCAATTAAGTTGTGTGCATAATTTTAACTGTGTGGCAATAGTGTTGTTAAGTGAAAAATTTAAACCTTATTACCTGTAATGTAAATGGCATAACACTCTGTATTGTGCAGAGTGAGAGAGTGTGTGTATGTATATATATATATATATATATATATACACATACACATACACATACACACACACATATATACCTTAGCTTTAAATGATAAGCATTCTATTCAGTGTTCCTGTTTTCTTTATACACCTCTACCTTGATATAACGCTGTCCTCGGGAGCCAAAAAAATCTTACCGCGTTATAGGTGAAACCGCGTTATATCGAACTTGCTTTGATCCACCGGAGTGCGCAGCCTCGCCCCCCCGGAGCACTGGTTTACCGCGTTATATCCAAATTCGTGTTATATTGGGTCGCGTTATATAGGGGTAGAGGTGTACTTAAGTTTATATTTATGGGGTGTGTGTGTGTGTGTGGTGTATAAAGAAAATAGGAACACTGAATAGAATGCTTATCATTTAAAGCTAAGGTACTATATCTAATGCAATATTATAGATGTGTTTTATTCATACCACTTACCCAGGCAAATTCACTTCCCAAACATTGCTGCAGATCTTTTACACAAAATGCCAGCATCACAAAATAGCAGATTTAAAAATAATAAATATATCACTGGACAATTAACAACTTTTGGAGGTTAGGGTTTAGGTAAACACACAACTACACAGAAAAATACAATATTGGTATAAATTAGCATTCCCTTTGTGCTCAAAATAGAAAACAAAGTGAAGTTTATACACCACTATATTCACAAACATTGCTCAACCCTTGTAAACTCTTCTGTTGCTCCACAATACAGTGGCATGCAATGTTATATTCACATCAGTGACCTCCAGATAGGAACTGTCAAGACTTATATTACTCAATGTCAATTTTTATTAGCTAGGTCTGCACAAATTGGTGCATCCCCCTAAAAATGCCATGTCAAAGCCTTGACAAAAAAATTCAGCTCAAACATAAATCATTTTTTCCAGTTTAAATGAACTTCCTTTTAATGTGATTAATTTACATTGGCAGCTGAAACACAAATACAGGTACATACCAAGACTAGGATAGAAAGTCAAAGTGTGTGGTACCTCATATTTGAGCTTTGTACAATATGAGTTTCTTGTATTGGTATACAATAAGAAACAACTGGAGATTTGGTCTAGAAAATTGTGCTCTGATGGTTAAAACAGGACAATTGCAGTCCTGAAACTTGGGTTCTATTTCTAATGGGAGCTTTGCCACAGATTTCAATGAGTATGGGATAAGGCATCTCTAAAGTAGGATAATGCTCATCCATCTTTTTATAAGTACAAGAGCCTCTGATGAAACTAACTATGTAAGTGCAAGGATATTATTCACAAGAAAAGCACATTAACCTTGGAGTGCACTGTTTTTGAATTAATGCAAAAAGCAGCAGCTGCAACATGAAAGACACAAGAATTTTAGGTCTGGGCTACTGATTTTAATTATTTTTAAGGCAGGTGCAGACTGTAATGCTATATGCCATCTACATGCTTCCCTATATCAGACAAAGTAAAATACACTAAGCACTTTTAAAATGAGGATGAAACATACGCAAAGACCATCTACAAAGATCAGATTAAATGCATAGCTTGTTTACACACAAGAACTTGTTGGTACAAACATTGGTCCAGATCCTGCCATTCGTTTGAGTAAGCATAAGGGTCCACCCATGTACCTTTTATGTAAACATAAAAATGAATGGTCTCTGCACAGGCACAAGGGTCTGCCTGTGCTGATTAGAATGCAGGTTTAGGGTCTCATTTATATTTAAAAGACATTTAAAGCTGAATATGAGATCAATATGTCAAGGTGCAATTAAGCATGCCAACAACATTTAATTGCTTTACTAAAGTAATTATATTAATAGTACATTATACATCACATACTAGGGGAATAACTAAGAGAATCATTACGATCGACTGTGGTAGAAGACAGACATGCATTAACAGGAACATTATACTACTTCCCATTTATTACACGCTGACCATGTTTACAACAGGACCAAATAATTAATTTGAATATTTAATCAGGCTATCAATTTTTAATTATCATATATGTATTGCATGGCATCAGATGTTTACTTAAAAAAAAAATCACCCAAACACTACAGTAACATCATGAAAAATGTTTTGTTTTTACTTAACAATGTGGGAAGAGAGCCTGCTATGCTGGATCAGCCCATCTAGCCTGATATTCAGCTTCTAACAGCAGCCAAAGCCTGTTGCTTCAAGAGAATGTGAAAATTATAAATTGCACTTATCTAATGTTGTACATGGAGAGAGAACTACTTCCTGATCCCCCCCAGATAATCAGTTTACATACTGAAATACAAGATTTTACTACCTATTTCATTGCTGTAAATTGCAAATGTATTATGATTTATTTAAAAGTTTAGAACGGTAGGTGCCTGATATAAGTTGAGAGTTACCTAGAGGTGAAATATCAGGGGCTGAAAATAAGCATCTAGGTTCTGGTTTAAACTGTAAACAAGATTTCTTCATGTCTTGTCTCCACCTGCCCACTTCCAAGTTAACTGAGGAGCCAAAGTCCTCATAACCAAAAACCCCATCCCATAACCCCTGTAAATGGCAGCACTGTTCCATCTTCACAACCACCTGAAGGTGGCCAAAGGATGCAAACACCACAGCTAGATGCCAGAATAGAAACACCCAGGGGAGACTACAATGGCCATTGAATCATCCTACCTACCCAGTTCATTCCTCAATCTCCCTGCAAGCACTTCCCAAACAAAATAAATCACACTGCCATTGATCTGTAACCTCACCCCCATCAAATCATCACTATCAAATACAAACTGCCCTCAATTTGAGATTCCAGAACAGGAACAGATTACTTTTAACATCTATATTTAAATTGAAGGGAAATTGACAGCTTTTGTCCTTCTAAGTTCAGGCCTTTATGGTGTGTCTATAGTGCATTAAAAGACCTGCAGCATGGCCGCAGCTGGCTCCCATCAGCTGTCTCAGGCTTGCGGGGCTCGGGCTGTGGGGCTATGAAATTGCAGTGTAGACATTTGGGCTTGGGCTGGAGCCCAGGCTCTAAGGCCTGAGCTTGATTTTTTTATTATTAGTATTATAAAGCAATAATATATTATAAATATAAACAAAGGGGAAGTTGACATGTAGACATTTGATACGGGAAGCTAAAGGTATCAAGGAACATGTCTATGGCTATTAGGGCAAAGGACAATAAGGATTTTTCTTAAATATTCCAAAACAAAACAAAACAAAAATAGCAGACTTATAGTATGGCAGTGTTAAGATTGTTAATAATGATGCACAAAAAGCATGTGTTTAATAAGTGTTTCTGTTCTTTAATTTGAAAGATGGATGTATATTCATATCTTACAGTGGTAAAGAAATAATTTCTATTCCAACAATAACTAAGGAGAGTGTTAAACAACATCTATGTTTAAACATTTTTAATTCTGGGAAACTAGATAACTTGCACCCCAAAATCTTAAATGTTGAACCAGTGAACCACTGATGTTAATTTTTTAATATATCTTGGAATATTGTTTCCAGTCCTCTGGAATTTCTCCAAGTCTAATGCATCAATATTTAAAATGGGCAAACAGAATGACCTGTGTAACTTTAGGTAGGATAGCTTGATAGTGATGTCGCAGAAAAAAAAAAAAAAAAATCAAGTGAACAGCTGATATGAGATGAAATCTATGAAGAATGGTAGCATAATTAATGCCAATCAGGGAGCTTTAATGAAAAATAGATCTTGTCAAACAAACTTAATATCTTTTTTGATTAGACTGTAATCTTGGTTGAAAAAACGGAAATGTGTTGACAAAATATACCTAGACTTCTGTAATACATTTGATTTGATACTGCACGATATTCTGATTAAAATTAGCACTATAGAAAGTCAGTGTAGCACATGAAATAGGTTAAAAACTGGTTAGTTGATGAATCTTCAAAAGTAAATGGAGAATCATCAACAAATGGTGGTGTTTCTAGTAATTCCAGTAGAATCTGTTACTGGCCCACTGCTGGTCAATATCTTTCTCAATAATCAAGAAAACAAAATAATTTCTGAAAAGGTTTATAGATCACAAAGATTGATGGAATGGTAAATAATAAAGACAGGTCAACACAACAGAGTAATATGGGTCACTTGGTACGCATGGCTCATTCAAACACCATGAATTTTAATATAGCCAAATACAAGGACACACATCTAGGAACAAATAACATAGATCAAACTGGCAGGATGTGGGAGTGGATCAATCTTGGAAAGCAGTGACACTAAAAAGAACTAAGGTGTTATGGTATATAATCAACTGAACAAGAGTTTGCAGTGTGATATAACAGCTGAGAGTGCAAATGTAATCATTGACTGTATAATAAGTAGGGAGGATGAAGAGGGTATTAAATATGTATTACCGCATTGGTAAGACCATTGTCTGATTACTTTGTCCAGTTCTGGTGTCCACCCTTCAAAAAAGGATGTGGAAAAACTGGAAGAAGTTCAGAAAGAGAGTTACAAGAATGATTCAAGGTCTGGAAAACTTATAGTGAGAGTCTTAAAACACTGTTTAGTTTAATGAAGAGAAGATTAAAACAGTTCACGTGGTCTGGATTCATAAACACCTAAAAGAGGAGAAGTTTTCTGATAGTAACAGATAAAAGCATAACAAGGGATTCTCCATCACTTGAAATCTAAGTCAAGATTGGAGACCTTTCTTAAAAAAAACATATGATCTAGCTCAAGCAGATGTTAGCTTCATGCAGAAATTAGTAGGTGAAATTCCATGGCCTGAGATATGCAGGTGGTCAGCCTGGACAATCATAATGGTCCCTTCTGTTCTTAACTATTAATAAGTACTTTTTCCTCATGCACAGAAACACAATAGGCACTGCAATGCTGCTTTTATTGCTAGTTATTGACCACATAGGGAGTACCAAGACAGCAGCAGGGAGAGCCATTGTAATGGAGTTGACATGGACATAAGTCACTTTCATCATTTAAAGTGGAGCAGGTGACTGCATTCCTTGACTGAACGAGATGTTAGCAGTGTAGTCAGTAACAGGATAAACAGAATTCTATGGCCTTGACTTGAGAGCTGTCAGACAAGCAAAGGAGGAACAGCTTTTAAATCAGTTACAAAGAGAAATACACTTTAAAATATGTGCTTTATTACTCATTTTGAATCTTAAATATTTTTATTTTTTGTTTTGTTAAATAAGCATTTCAGTTCACATTCAAATTTTGCAGCACACATGGCTGTCAGCATCCTGTACCAACCTCAGACTCGTGCAATGGTTAGGAATAACAGGGTAAGTCAAGGGCACTGTTCCAGACCTAATGTCTTGTTCCCTAGACATTGTGTCAGTTTGGGTCACAGGCTTACAACACAACTTCAGATAAAATATAACCCATTAACTTTTAAGGGAAGGGGGAAAACACATATTACACACACTCTGAACACAACAACCACCAAACATTTTCATCATTTTTAAATTCAGTTAAATTAACTGAATAAAATATTCAACTAAATTCACTTGTGTCACTATATCCAAAACAAGAGGGGTTTTAAAGATTTACAGAACTGGTGAATACTAGGTTCTTTATTTTCCATTGAACTAACAGACTCTCAAATGGCATTTAGACCAGTAATAAATCATATTCTATGTCAGCAGAAAGATCATTACAAGCTGAGAGTCCAAGTGAAAGAAGCGCTTTTCTGAAAATGCTTTAGTAGTTATTTCCTGTGTGAAAGACTAGCTGCTGGTTTTTGCATTCCTCAGGGTACAGTTCTTCTCAGAGGATGTTACTCTTCCACAGGAAGAGGAAGGAACCAGTTGTTATTGGATGTGTGGGTTGATAGCTGTCGGACATTTTCTACATGCCTCAGAATCAGCTGTGAGAACTTGGATAAACAGCTTAGATTCCCAGCCTAGGGGAAAAATTACTGACAGCTTACAAGTACAGTATCTCAGGAAGTTATGACACAGAAATAATACCTGGAACTTTTACACATCCAGTTCCCAGAAATGTGCTGATTTGCTAAAGGAACTACAAAAAAGAACAGACTGACTTGATAAACTTTCTTTAACCATTTCACTTAACACTGTGTTTTGCTGCCACATTAAAAAAAAACATTTATGACTTTTTTTTTGGCCAGCTCTAACATATCTACTAGAAAATAATCAGTTAATTTTACAACATGAAACAAAATATTAAGAATTTCATTATTAATCACGTTTATTATAGTATTGCCTAAGGGCCAACCAAGAATAGGGCCCCTTTGCCAACCCTGTCTTAAAGAGCGTACAATCTAAATAGATAAGACAGACACAGGGTGGGGAAAGGGGTATGACTAGAGGCGGATTTTGTGGGGCCCTGGGCCAGAGCAAGTGGGAGCCCCTCCCCACCCCTTCTGCCTGCAGTCCCCCCTGCCCCTCCCATATGTTCCTGTTGGAAAAATGGGGTTGGGGTGCGAGGGCTTGCCCCACCCCTACGCAGCACTCCTGATGGGGAGCAGAGTTGGGGCACGGGGGCTTCCCTGGCTCCCTGGTAGGAGTGCCGGGTGGGGTTGGGGGGCACCCATTTTTCTGGGCCCCCCCTTATTTGCCCAGGGCCCCAGGACATGGGCCCCATTGGCCCAGTGGCTAATCCACCACTGAGCATAACACACACACACAGAGTGAACAAGATGATGGTGGCAAACATGTCAGTTTCATGATTCTTTCCACCCTTTGGGTGGGATTACTTAGGAGGGGATTGGCTAAACGGAAACAAACGGAAAGGGAGAGGAGGAAGAGGGACAGGGGAGAAGAGGGTAAGAGGTGCAGGTGCCGAGTAAAGCTGTGTGTGTGGCAACAGCACTGTACATTCACACCTTGGCACAGGCTACATACTAGATCTCCACCTGGACAAGACCTGACTGTCCAGAGATCCTGGCTTTGGCTGCTACTCTTCTAATGGCTTAACTTTGGATAATGGGATTGCAGGGAATCCATTGCCAAGAGCGTGGGGTCAGACATAAGGCCTGCCTAGAGGCCCAAAGCCAGGGACAGTGCCTAAACTGTGCCCAGCCCCAGAACACTAGTGGTACATGGAATGCAGAGTTTGGATTCCCCAGCAGCAGTTTTGCAAGTGTCCAGACAAGGGAGCTTGACTACATCTGGTACAGTCCACTACTCTGCATCTGTACAGTGCCTAGCAAAATAGGGTCTTGATTGGCCCTTAAGCACTACTGTTATAAACATGATTAATGACTTCACATATTAACTAATACTGTAGCTGAACTAATGTAATTATTGGGCACAGGCTATATACTTAAAAATAGCACAGGAAATCTTCCTCTCCAACTATCTAGGATATTAAGTCAAGTTCAGTCTTCAATTCACTCAAAGCACTATTAATGAACACCCTGGCATGTATTATTACTTAATTATGCAGCAGTGCAACATACAGTCCCAATTCTTTCTTAGTATACTAGTAGTTATATGTCCTGTTAGAATACCATTATAAACAGTGCAAAGAAAGGCCATTAAGATCACATTCCTCCCTTATTACATATGTATTACTTCTCTCTTGTGTATAGCTAATTTTTAGATCCATTATCAATTGCACTAGCATGCCTCTTAAAGTCAGGTACACTGCACATGTCAAGTAATTGTGATGTGACTGCATTCCAGAACAAGAGAATCAAAACCTGTGACAATTTGGGGATTCTATGTACAACTTATGAATTCTGATTGATGAAATTATTAAATTGTTGTATCATTAAATATCTCACTGCATGTGCAGTCAGCCATGGGGCTGTATTATGTATTTCCAAGACCAGGGACAAAGGACAGTTGTTAAAGCTAATGACTGTACTCCAGTTGAGAAACTAGCTCAACCAAGTTTGTCTGCAGAGGGGTTAGGATTTGGAGCAGTAGAATTTTCCCAGCAGCAGAACAAAGGAACCAAGAGTTAGTGGTAAGACTTATAAACTCAAGAGAAAGAAAGAGAGGGGCATACTATCCTGCGAGGAGGGCACAGGGAGTGCAGGGGCTGTTTAACTCTGGAACGCGGCAAGGTAAAAGGAAGCTGAGTTGGAGGAGGAGGAGAGACTCCATGATTTGGAGGAGAAGGTTTCAGAACTCCTCAGAGAACTCTGACATAAGCAAAGGAAATGCTCCAGAATGATGAGGAAACTGAGGCAGGAAAGTGTGTGTAGGGTTTTTATTATATTTTTCTGGATCTGTAGGTCTTCTGTGCTATCTGAGTAAAAACAGTAAGTGTGCTCAGAAACCTTTGCAAGGCCTATCTATGTGTCTGTTTGCTTCACCTATCACATGCTCCAGAAGACTTAAACCATAAACCTAGAGTGACTACACAGTTGGAGCTGAGGGAATGAGTGTCCTTAAGTTACTGGGGAGGCTGGGTGGGTCAGCACTGGTCCTGGGGCCTAGAGCAGCTGGGCTGCAGGATCCCATTTTCTTGAAGGAGTAACAGAGAGAGCTTGTGCCCAGGAAATGTGCGAGAGAGGCCAAAGAGAGAAAGACAGTATTGTAGCCTATACTAACCAAGGGAAATTTAAGAGCACGCTAATTTAGTGTATTGTACAGGTCAGGCCGGGGAGGAGGAGGATGAACAGTCTGGATCCCTGTTCAAAACCGTAGAGAGAGGAACAGAAGGGTCCCTTCTTCCTTCACTTTTTCTTAGAGGAAATTTTCTTTGTCCTCCTCTGTTCCATGTAATTCTGATGCTGCATTAAGCCAAGGAAGAAAGATGGTGCCCCAGGCAGAGGTATCAATGGCAGCTTCTTCCAGTAAGGTAGGGAAAGAGCTGGGGAAGACTGCCTGTACATTGGGAGGAGAAAATGGTGCAAAAATCTTGCTGCCATATTGGCTACTACTTGCCTACGTGGCATAACTGACAATTCATCTATACTGGTAGTAGTCACATCCCAGAATGGAATTTCAGTTGTGTGTAAAAAAAAAACTGCTAGAGTTCTGGATAGACACCTTTCTTAGGTGGGGTTGTGGGAGAAGAAGGGGAGTCTATGTTAATATCTGTGAAAATAAATAAAACAAAATCTTTTCTGCTTTTAGCATCGAGAAATCCAGATACCTACTACTAAAGGGGCATGGTCTAGTTAGCAATATTTCATCTTTCTGAATAATAATTTCTGAGCATTAACTTTGTTCCTAACCCCTTTTTTAAAATGTTACGCTGTCTCCAAAAAAAATGTTTGATCACTTAATTTTTTTTGAAAATCTTCTAATTAATCTACTCCTCACCAAGCAAAAAGGAACAATGCTTATCCCCCCTTAAAATATTTAGCACACAGTCTTAGTTGTAGAGTCGATATTGTGTACGAACAAAAAAAAATACATCTTGCATTTGATAAGTATCAGTGGAGGAGAGGGCAGCAAATGTGTATTACAGGCAGCATTGCTAGTTCAGACTTCACACTGCTCTGCTTCCTTCAAATCCTGTTTACATGAGCAAGGTCAACAGATGGAACACTAGAGAGCCTTCACAGTGATTTCCTGCTGCTGTCAGAACAGCTAGCGAGACATCAACTTACCCTCGGGTTTATCATGGGACCTGAGGTTAACTGTGCATTGGTTTGCACATTTAACTGAAAAAAATACACCCTCAACATATAAGCAAAAACCAAAGGATGGGGCAGAAAGAAACAGTCCTACAGGGAAAAAAAAGTCCTTTCCAACTTTTACTTTTTGGTAACTCAGGAACACAAAGACAATACTAAGATGGCTGTAATACATTTAGGGGTGGGTGGGAGGGAGAAGGCAAGTAGTGTTTTGAATGGAAGAGAGAAAGCCACCTTTATAACAAAAAAACTAAATAGTCTGAGATTCTCACACGTTAAAGAACTGTAATCTGTGATTCTACATCTTGCCAATGAAGAATGTTGTTATCCTAAAGATCAATGTGTTTTTAAATGAGCTACGTTTACTATTCATTATAAATTTAGCGGATTAATTACAAATTACTGGCATTATTTGAGGGGGACAATAGGTGAATTACTTTTTTCCACATTGATTTTGAAGATAGTACAACATTTAGTTTTTAAACTTTTACATCTTTATAATTTGTGTTCTTTCCAAACCTCTGTTTACATAAGTAGTTAGGAAGTGGCTCTGAACTGGTTTTGCAATGTTGTCTAGTAACTAGGATACCCCAGTGTCACAACATTTACTGAAATATTTTCTCTGTCTTCACAAGTGACCTCTCTCTTCCTGAATATATTTTGTCCATATAATATTTCAGTGGTCCCAAAAATGTTTCTGGCACGCCCTCTCCCCACCTGTAATGGGACTTGTCTGGGCCTCCCATCCCCCAGGAACTGTGGTTGGGATCTGGGGTTGGGAGCAGAGCCGCAGTTGGGGCCGGGAGCAGGCCTGCGGTTGGGGCCAGGAGCGCAGAAGCTGGGGCCGGAGCTGCAGCTGGGTGTGGGGCAAGGTGGTGCTCCCTCCCCTCCCTGCCCCCTGTGGAGGCTAACCTGGGCCCCACCGTGTCCCCCTGAATGTTCCTTCGTGCCCCCCCCCCCCAGTTTGTAGTATTTATTGGCTACAACAGGACTGCAGGGGGGAAATATTCAGAACTGGCAGTCTCTTCTTGCTAACAATGGGGCAAATGCCAGCTATTCTATTATTCTTGTATGAACAACAACAAAAAACCAAACAAACAAGGAAAAGCTGACACACAGCCACATCTAGGGATTGCTTTCTTTCCTAATTTTACTGAAACAGACAACAGAACTAACAATCAATAGTCCATAGTGCCCAAGAACTATTTCAACATATAATTCAATAACTCCCAAAGCTTTCATAATTATAATAAGGCTGCAAGATACTCCATAATTAAGGTTATTGAGACTTTTCTCATTAAAAGGCAAATTCTGTCCCTTAATCTAAAATACACAAAAAAAGTCACATCATTCTCAAAGATGGTAGGATAGATCTTGGTTCAAGGTAGAATTTTTCCACCAAGTATAAAGTGAATTAAAATACCCTAAAAAGATAGTTATTCAAAATTTTAAAAATTAACATTTTTTGACTCTTTGTAGCAATACCTGCCCCCCAAATAGGTAGAAAGGTAGGTGGAAGGTTGGGGCCCTATGAGTTTCCTATGGTTTACAGGGCCCCTATACAAGGGTCCTAAGGGAAGGTATACAGAAGGCCCTCAAAGCGACAAAGGATTAGGCTCGCTGTGGGAAGGTTTAGTGAGAACTCCCCCAAATAATCTCCTAAAATTTGTAAGAATTTTGGGGAAAGAAGCCTTCTGTAGCTTTCCAAGGGAGGGAGCATTTTGTTTCATTTTTCTTTAAGAGATGGAGTGGGTGTCCCAGAAACAGCAAGGAGGTGGGGTGAGATTAGGAATGATGGCACAAGAGGGACGAATGGGTGACAGGGAGACGGTGGGTGATGGAGGGAAGGTGGGGCAAATGTCATCATACGTGAGGGGGAAGAGGAGGGTGTAGATGTGGGATCTGGATTTGTGCTGGTGGGGAAAGGAGAAGGTGGGGACTGTAGGAGGTAAGGGGAACAATTATGTTGAAATGCAGCCAGAGGGAGGAAAGAAAGGGGACAGCACAGATACTATGATGCAGAAGGGTGTGGTGAGAGCCATGGCTGAGTGATAGATGGACAAGCTAACCCATCTAGCTAACCCATTTAGTACATTATTGGCAGAGTCATATAGGTGAGTTTTGTAGTTATATCTCTTATAATAAGGATGACAAAAGGCTATAAAGCGAAAGGGATGCTGTCAGTAATCAAGGGGATGCTACCAGGGATGTATCAACGCTTCATTTTATTATTCAACTCCACAAGATGCATTCTGGACACAAACGTTTCATAAAGCAGTCATAGGTCAGGTAATCAAATGAATGAGATTAACTTGATAAAATTATGTGATTTGGGGCTTTATAATATCTCTCTTTGTTATCTATACATGTACACTTGAGTCCTGCAATCAGTGGTAAGATTCAGATGCAATACACTTCAAAAAATTATTGAACAGCCAGAAAATTCTGTCTGTTGAGTGGCCATACTGGGTCAGACCAATGGTCCATCTAGCCCAGTATCCTGTCTTCCAACAGGGGCCAATGCCAGATGCCCCAGAGGGAACGAACAGAACAGGCAATCACTGAGTGATCCATTCCCTGTCATTCACTCCCAGCTTCTGGCACTCAGAGGCTTAGGACTCCCAGAGCATGGGGTTGCATCCCTGATCATCTTGGCTAATAGTCATTGATGGACCTATCCTCCATGAACTTATCAAACTCCTTTTTGAACCCTGTTATACTTTTGGCCTTCACAACATCTTGTTAATGAGTTCCACAGGTTGACTGTGAATTGTGTGACGTACTTCCTTTTGTTTGTTTTAAATCTGCTGCCTATTAATTTCATTGGGTGACCCCTGGTTCTTAGGTTATGTGAAGAGATAAATAACACTTCCCTATTCACTTTCTCCACACCATTCATGATTTTATAGACCAGTGGTTCCTGAGGTTATTACATGAGGGATCGTGAGCTATCAGCCTCCACCCCAAACCCCGCTTTGCCTCCAGCATTTATAATGGTGTTAAATATATAAAAAGAAAGTGTTTTTAATTTATAAGGAGGGTCGCACTCAGAGGCTTGCTGTGTGAAAGGGGTCACCAGTGCAAAAGTCTGAGAACCCCATTATAGACCTCCATCGTGCCCCCCCTCTGCAGTCATCTCTTTTCGAAGCGGAACAGTCCCAGTCTTTTTAATCTCTCTTCATATGGAAGCTGTTCCATACCCATAATCATTTTTGTTGCCCTTCTCTGCTGTACCTTCTCCAATACTAATATTCACTTATTTATTTAGATGGGGCGACCAGAACTCTACACAGTATTCAAGTTGTGGGCATACCAGGGATTTATATAGTGGTATTATGATATTTACTCTATTATCTATCCCTTTCCTAATGGTTCCTAACATTTTGTTAGCTTTTTTGACTGCCGCTGTACATTGAGCAGATGTTTTCAGAGAAGTATCCCTAATGAGTCCAAGATCTTTTTCTTGGGTGATAACTGCTAATTTAGACCCCATCATTTTATATGTATAGTTGAGATTATGTTTTTCCATGTGCTCTATTTCGGATTTATTGATATTGTTGTCCAGTCACCCAGTTTTGTGAGAGCCCTTTGTAACTCTTCACAGTCTGTTTTAGACTTAACTATCTTGAGTAATCTGTATCACCTTCAGATTTTGCCACCTCACTGTTTACCCCTTTTTCCAGATCATTTATGAATGCGTTGAACAGTACTGGTCGCAATACAAATTTCTGGGGGACACAGCTATTTGCCTCTCTCCATTCTGAAAACTGACCATTTACCCCCACCCTTTGTTTCCTATCTTTTAACCAGTTATTGATCCATGAAAGGAAAGGTCCCTCTTATCCCATGACTGCTTACTTTGCTTAAGAGCCTTTAGCGAAGGACCTACTGAAAGGCTTTCTGAAAGTCCAAGTACACCATATCCACTAGATCACCCTTGTCCATATGTTTGGTGAGACATCATTTCCCTTTACTAAAGCCAAGTTGACTAGTGTCCAAAATATTGTGCTCTTTTATGAGTCTGGTAATCCTGTTTTTTTACTATATTTTCAACGAATTTGCATGTTACTGAAGTTAGGCTTACAAGCCTGTAACTGCCAGGATCACCTATGGAACCTTTTAAAAAAAATTGGATGATAGCTAATGTGCTGCCAGTCATCTGGTACACAAACAGATTTAAATGATAGATTACATAACACAGTTAGTAGTTCTACAATTTCATATTTGAATTTCTTCAAAACTCTTGGGTAAATACATCTAGCCCTGGTGAGTTATTACTGTTTAATTTAACAAGTTGTTCCAAAAACTCTTCTACCGATACCTCAATCTGGGACAGTTCCTCAGATCTGTCACCTAAAAAGAAAGGCTTAGGTGTGGGAATTTTCCTCACATCCTTCACAATGAAAACAGATGCAAAGAATTAATTTAGCTTCTTCACAATGGCCTTGTCTTCCTTGAGTGTTCCTTTACCAACTCTATCATCCAGTAGTCCCACTGACTGTTTGGCAGGCTTCCTACTTCTGATGTGCTTAATTTTTTTTGCTGTTTCACTCTTGTGACTGTAACTTTTAATTTTCACTTAAATAGCTTCCTCGTTTTTGTATAGTTAATCTTTCTGAAGTTAAATGCTACTCTTTTTTTGGTATTTTCTCTCCCACTACTTACAAGAGTTATAAAATAAATACCCAGTAAAGTGAGTGCATTATTTTGACCCCAGCTAGGTTAAAGAGCTACATTTTCTTGGTGACACTGAAAACACAACAGCAAAATTGCTAAGGAGATCAAAGCATCTGAATTACAACAGCCAAATGTTATGTGAGGATTTCAGTTTGGCTGGGGAGGAAAGAGGGTTAAACAGCACTAGAACCTCTACACAGCATTTCATTCAAGGATCTCAAAGCACTTTTAAAACATTAAATAACTCTTACCACACACCTGTATGTAGGTGTTACTACCACCATTTTATAGATGGGACAGAGAGATCAAGTGACATTCATGGTCACACAAAATCTGAGGGAAAACAGGGAGCAAAACACACATCTGTTGCACAGTCCGGTGTTTTAACCATAAAATCATCCATCCACTCTAGCCAGATGAAACCTACTTATGGTGATTACCATTGCCTTAGAAAGCACACTCTTTACAAATCCTGTCATCTAATAATTAAATTCAGTGGAACAATTTCAGAGCTAATAATTCAGGGGGAGGGAGAGGGAGGGAGGAAACATTCTCATCCTAGAAAAGGATTTCTCATTTTAACCTAACTCTAGAACAGTACATCCTTTATTATCCAACACCGAGTGTGCATTTTTCTCCTCCTACGAAAGCACCATTTAAATATTGCCTTTCTTTCCTCCCACACACCACTGAAAGTGAACACTAAAAGGAACTAATCCTATCATTCCTTCTTAGAATGATGTGCGCTAGCTGATACCATAAAAGGAGAAAAATCAAATCATATCATTATTGGCACTCTTTATCAATAAGAAGACTGTTCTTTGTTTTCCAGTACATGTCTATTTGTCTGCAACTTAAGTTAGCAAAATCAAATATTTCATAAATTAAATATTTACACAGAAACAATATTATGTGATTTTTTCAACAGCTAATTATGAGCTGCTCTTCAGTACAATAAAAGATTAAATCTCTTAAGCAAAGTGAAAACTTCACTCTTGCACCATCTTCTGGTTAACACTGAATTGTGGAAGGAAATTTGAACATGGCGGCTAAGAAGTTACGACTCTTAATAGTAAAACTATTTATTGGACTCTGACTACATTTTATCAATTTAGAGAAGTCCATATTGCCACTAACCTATTAATTTAAACTATGCTTTGTCCTTCCGAACATGTCCCCCCAGGAAACTTACCGGAGAACTGAAATACATGGAGGAACTAATATCTACGACAGGTGGGTCAAGCGTTTGTGTATCTGTCACATCGAAGCTAGGATCTATCTGTCAAAAACAAATTTTGCTGTTAGTATTTCTATATCAACAGAAAATGGAAACAAGACTGAGCCCACAAAGACCATATGTTAAATGAGGGCATGCCTATCAACACAGCTACAGGTAAGGGTAATATATTCATAAAAGAAACTACTTTCTTTGAAGCCTTTCCTGTTATCATAATCATAATGTATTGGTAACCACACACATTAAAGAAACCAATTATATTAATGCAGGTCATATCAAATAGGTCTACAGTCCATACTTTTGTTATAAACCTCAAACACCCCCAAAAAATAAATTGACTCAAAGGTTCTTATCTTATTCTTAGCACAGGAATTACGAATCAAGAAGTTAAATTTTAGGATAGAATATGAAAATGTAGGAGTGGAAATAGCAACTATAAAATTGATTTAATCAGGGCAGTTAACACTGATGTTACCCAAAATTTAAGCCAGCTGCTGATCTCCAATAGAATCACTAATGACTTTTGAAGAAATGCATTCCAGGAAGCTTTTTTCCAAGCTTCCAAATGTGGCTTCTATATATTTTCTCATGTGATCTGAAGCCCAAACTAAAAGGGCAGTATGTAATTTTTGCAGTCTATTCTTCTGAAGATTCCTTGTAAAATTTCTGCTATGATTTCATCTTTTTCCACTCTGGAAATATGATTGCACATAGCTAGATTAGGAGTACAATTTTCAAAAGCATCCAAGTGATTTAGGAGC
Source organism: Trachemys scripta elegans (assembly GCF_013100865.1). NCBI lineage: Eukaryota > Metazoa > Chordata > Testudines > Emydidae > Trachemys > Trachemys scripta. Next base: position 77,366,211 of record NC_048298.1, read on the forward strand.
CTAAGCCCTACTTTCAAAAGAACTCTAATTCTCATTTGCAAATCATGTTTGTTTTTTAGGTTATGAGGCAACAGTGGTTTCTGTGGTAGGTCAAGCGTCTGAATAGAAGTCACGGTGTCTGAAAAAAATGCAAAAACTGATTCGTGGTGAGCTACTATATGAAAGTGATTGACTATGAAGATCTGCATTCTGCCTGAAATGCATTACATAGCTACACAACACAAAAATATCAGAAGTTTGTGCTGTCAGGATACTAAATTATTTGACATTGTTTGGTTCTATAAGTTTGAACAGAAGTTAGAAGTGCTTATTTGTACCTTTTGTCATGGTTCTGAAAATTTTTATCTAAAATGGGAGAGCTAAGAGAAATATTAATATAAATGTAATATAAAAACCTCATGAAAACATAGAAGGAAAATCCTTCTTACACCTATCATAAGATTTTATGACTGCCAATTACCATAGTATCGGAGCATCTTGCATGTAAAGTACACATAATAGTTTATTGTGGACTTTAGAGTGATTTTGTTTTTGAGTAAAAACTCTAGTTGGGGGAGATTTGTCACAGGCTGGCTGGCCCCTTAAGGGGCGTTGGACGCAGCCTTGCCTGTGACAGATGAGCTACTGTCCCAGCCGACCTGACTGGATAGGAATCAGATGGCCCTGTTTAATTATTAGACCCAGTTAGGATGGGAGCATGGGATGCCTGTGAAGAGCTGAGAGAGTTCAGTCTGGAGAGAGAAGCTGCAAAAGGGCAAATGGCACCTCTGGCAGGCCTTGGAGAAGGATAACTCCCAGGCAGACAGCCTGGAAGAGGATGAGGGAAGACTCCCACAGCGGAAAAGCCCCGAGAGTCGAGCTCTACAGCGGATGAGGAAACAACTGAAAGCTGAGCCCAGATGGTGCAGAACCCTTTTCTCTATGTTGTCCTATATTGTCTAAGTTTGTTACCAGCACTAGGTGGTGCTGAGAGAGTTACTGTCTGGGAGAGTTTCTGGGTGAAAGGGGCAAATGAGTTGAGTGTCATCAGCATACTGTTGACAGCTGAGTACATTGCATCTCACTGTCTTTTGCATTGATTTCATGTAGATATTGAAGAGAGGAGATAATATGGATCTCCATGTGCAGATTTGCTCTTTTGGAGAGAAAGAGCAATTACCCATCATGACACAGAGCTCTGTTGGAGAGGAACAACTGGAGCCACTGAATGCTGAGCCCTGTACTCCTGCTATGTCATGTAGGTCATATATTATTCCAAAATATGCTGAAGACTTTGATGCATAAGGGGTAAGTTTCCAATGGCTCATGAGTGTCAAACTCAAAATTATTATAAAACCACATATCTGCTTCTCTTGTGTATTACAGTCTCCCTCTTCCTTAAAATCCCTTCTTAAAATCCAATTTATATAAGCTTGCCTATAAACCATAGCTTTAATTAAATCTAAACCACCACCAAAACATACATCATCCCATGTGACTAATATAATCTTTGTGTTCTCACTGCTGTCCTATTCTTTCTCCATCTTTTCCCCTCTTGCTAGCCTTTTGTTTATTTTGGCTCCAGTCACACAATCTGCTTCATGTTGACGGATCCTAACACCCATGAGGAGGCCCAGTGAAGTTAGTGAGGCTGTACATAGTAGCAAGGGGCCTGCCTACATGAAGCAACATGCAGGTCAGGACCTTACACTACGTTTTCAGGTTAGGGAATCTATCTTATTTATGTGAAGTGCTATGCATGTCTGTGGAAGCCTATGTTTTTATACCATTTCCATCACCTTGTTATCTGAGAAACAAACCCTCTGATATGTTCTTCAATTCAAACATGTTTGGTCCAAATATGTTCTTACAGTCTAAATATTTGGACTGGATAAAAAGTAGAAGAGTGTGTCATAGAGCTAAGGAATAGTAAATGAATTTCATGCCCAGTGTGTGGAATAGGGTACCTGTAAAAGATACTTTCTTACACAGTGTACATTATGCAAGCCTTATTGTACAACACATATTAACGTTGTAAATATTAACTATTAACTTAATCAAAAAAACTTATAAAATACACTTAAAATATTGAGGGAATAACTCTAGGAGTTGCTTTGAATTTACCCCAGTGTATATGAGATCAAAATTTGGCCCCCCAACTGTAACTGCTCAACCAATCTCTCTTCTCACAATTGCTTGTAGCACCTTTACTTTCTGTCAACATACATGACAAACCACATCCATAGTTTAATTTCAATTCCAAGGGCACACTATTCAATACAATCTTAAAGCAAATAAAATACAATAAGCAGCACATTTCACCACCTTTTTCCATTTTCCAAGGGCTTTACAAACATTAGGGATACTTGCTGTGATTCACTGAGGAGAACTGATGTCATTAGTTCAAAACTAGCATTTCGGCAAAGGACACAGAGCTATTTTACAAAAGTTATAGTGAAACTAAACTATTTCCCATTTCAAGGCAGATGCAACAATATTAAGCAAAGAAAATGAATCTATGTACAGAACATAATTTGCACTTTAGTAAAAAAATGTTATTAGCATTTGTACTCAAGTGGCATTTTAAAATTATCTTATTTTTAGTTTGGTTAGACTACAGCTATCCTATTACATTTATGTAATAACCAAAAATATTGCAATAACCATCCACAGATTTATTTCTAAAGTTTTTTCAGCAAAGATATCTAGAACTTGTCTACACACAGGTTACATTAGTTTAAATAAAGAAAGGATGTAGTACTGATTTAAACTGATGCAACTTTGTTTAGAGCAAGCTGTAGACACCAATAAGAATGAAAAATGTAGGCATAATTTCCTGTTTCTCTCTACAACTGTAATCTCCAGTAATATGTGAAGATACTTGTTTTTCATCCATGCAAGCCACTAAGATCAAGTATTTGGTGTTTTCCTTCATGTGACTTTTTACCAATGATAGCTATATATTCTGTTCTGCAACTGTGCTGTACAGGATGTAGAGCAAGGAAATTCAGTTAAAAAAAAAGAATCCCTAGCCATTTATAGAGTAAGGTGAATCATGAGCAATAGGCAGCATAGACTGATAAAGAATAAGCACTGCCAGACAAACCTGATTGCATTTTTTTTAATAAAATCACAAAAATCAGTTGACAACAGAAGCATACTGCATGTAATATATTTAATAAAACATTTGTTACTGTTTCATGAAAACTTAATTAAAATTGGCTTAGATAAGAACTTAATGCAGAGGACGAAACCTGGCTTGAAACTGTAAACAAGAGGCAACTCTAGACATGAATGACTATGAACTGCTGCTGTGAATGACAATGAATCACCTGCCCATAGAAAGTGCAAAAATTATTCTAGACCCTGGTGGTTAGGACACTCACCTAGGATGTGAGAAGCCCACGTTCATGGCCCTGCTCTTACACACCATGGAACAGCTTCAACAGGACAGACTGAGAGAGACCCACAACAGAATATTCCATAACCCAGTGGCTAGAGCAATTCTCTTGCCAAGTTCAAATCCCTTCTCCACATCAGGCAGAGGGGGAACTTACACTTTTACTTCTCCAATTTGCCGAAAAATTAATAAATATTGGTTTTGGTTCAACACAGTGATTTTTTCCCATGATTTTTCACGAGTGCCAGCAAACTGAAATATCCATTATTCACCCAGCTCTACTTAATAGGGGGGAGAAACATGTGAAGTGGTCATCCTGAAAGAGACCTAGAAAAGATACTGGAAAACCAGTAGAAACGTGATCTGACTAAAGAAGGCAGGGGGACTTAGGACTTTTCATGCAATAGCAATCTCATCCTGGAGCAGGAAGGTAACAGTCTCTCTTTATGTGAGTCTGCAATATGCTTTCTGGGCACATCAGAAAGATACTGACAAGGTAGAGAGAATTCAGAGAACCAAAAAGGGCTGCAGAGCCTGTCTGCAAGATAAAAAAAAAAAAAAAAAGAACTAAATATGTATAGATAAAGCAAGAAAGTAAGGCAGGCAGGACATGAAACAGTGTACAAATATTTCAAGGGTATAAATATTGAGGATAATTATTTAGTGTAATACATATAAGCATAATCTGAAGCAATGGAATGAGGCTAAGAGAGAATATTTAAGACAAATCTCTCAAAATATTTCCTGACATCAAGATGAATTAGATTGTAGAATAGTCTCCCAAGTGTATTGGTGGAAATTTCATTTAACTTTTTTTTTTTTTTTTTTTTAAAAAGAGTGAGACTGGCCAAAACCCTAGAAAGTACAGTGTATCAAATAATTCTCCATTGACAAGGTGATTGACTAGAGAATCTTCCTTAGTTAAAACAGTACCTAGTCAATTAGATTATAATATTAAACATGTTCATTAATCTACTCTAATAATTTCTAAAGGAATATTAACCTTTGACCTATGCAATAAAAAATAAGCACTTCTGCAGAAGTTTCCATTCAAAGATCTCTCAGCACTTTCTGAATATTAATTATTAAAAGGGAATTTGGTCTTAAAGTAGAGGATAATAGCTAAAGAAAATGAGGTACTGAGATTAGGTCATTTGCTGAAGATCACAGGGAAAAAGTATGGCAGAAAAAACTACTAGAATCAAGGTCTACTGTCTCCTACTTCTGTGCTTTAACCACGATTGTTATTTTACTGACCTCCATTAACTGGCTTGAAGAGATTAATATACAAATATTATTACACACTATAGTTTTATAGTGTGTTTAATCTGAAAATCTGATTTTGTGCTGGGTTGACGTCCTCAAGGTAAAACAAACCAAGAAAATATTCTCTGATTTTTACTGCCACCTAGTGTGGATTAGTAGTCTGTTCATCTAAGAAAAATGCTGATTTAAAATTATGCAGAAAATTTAAATGTGCAACTGGACAAGCAAAACATATTCAAACTCATAATACAAACACAAACACAATGCACTTAAATATAACAGAATATTACATTCAAGTTTGAACATATTTTTAAAGTGATGTACTAGCTCAACCTTCCATCCATTTAAAATCCTCGCCTACATACGGAGCATTCAATTAAAGCAGAAATACAGAAAGCTCAAAAATCACAACTTAGTCTCTTCCAGAGTGGTGCACGCAACTTAGCATATTACACTACAACCGTACCCCTGAATAATTAAACCTAAAGCAAACCTTGCTATCTCCAGATAAATAATACAACTTATGTTTTCACAGAAAATCCATTAAACATATGGCATGAAAGACAAGAAGTCCCTTATGTACAGAACATGTTCTTCCCGTTAAAAGTTTAACTGTAAATCTAAGCCAGTTTTGTATTGTGTAGATTTTAATTTAGTCTTTTAATTCAGTGTTTCCTACTATAACTCTAGATTATTATCTAGATAATTATGATGTTAATTACTGCACATATAGCAGTTTATTTGGTTACTCCCAATGCCCATATGTATTCCATAGCATAAGGGGACCAAATTCCATGGCAAGAATGCCTAAATTCTACAGTAATCTTAAAATTACTCTGTAGTCCAAACACTCTTCTTTTCCATCCAGTTATGCCTCGAAAAACATTCAATGGCAATTTAGGGGTTTACGATATTCAGATGCAAAGTAAGTCAATGTTTATTTTCAAGTATGGTAACCCAGCTCCAATTTGTGGGCCTCAACTCCTGCAGAACCATCTACTAGGTGGCCTGGCTCAGAACCGTCTTGTCTCCATTTAGGCCAAGGAAGAGAGTAGCTTGCAGCTGGCTTCAGCAACTCACTTCTCTAAGCCTTGACTTCTGTGTTGTTCTCTAGGTAGCTCAAACTATATTACTAATTTTCTCTGTTCATAGGCTGTAAACTGGACTCCAGCTCTGGCTCCCTAACTTCCTAGCTCCATGGACCTATAGTCTGATCTATTATGAGAGATTCTTAAATTGTTTAGTTTATGAACATGGAGGGAGTGTCACCTGTAATCCAATAATTCCTCCTTGTGGGGAAGATGGGTAGTAAGAGGCAGCAACAAATCAGGGCCCAGGTCATGGAGACAGAAAATAAAATATCAGATGCTTGCATCAACCAAAATGGTAAATTTTATGGCATATCTGAAAAATGCCAATATTTGCAGCTACACAACCAGGAGTTCTTGATTAAGATGAATGGGACAATTCAGAACTATTATTTCAGGCTCCTTGTCAACACAGGAAGACAACACTGGATCTATTTACACTCTGTAGACATTCTCAAGCAGGGCCAGCTCCAGGTTTTCTGACGTCCCAAGCGGCAAAAAAAAAAAAAAAAGCGGCAGCGCGATCACACCACTCCACTCTTCGGTGGCAATTCAGCGGCAGGTCCTTTGCTCCCGGATGTGCCGCCCCAATAGCAGCCAAAGTGCCGCCCCTTGGTATTGGCCGCCCCAAGCACCTGCTTCTTTAGCTGGTTCTCAAGACTATCTCAGCAACTATGGGTATGTCTACACTGTATTAAAAAAACCTGAGGCACTGAGTCTCAGAGCCAGAATCAGCTGACTCGGGCTTGTGGAGCTTGGGCTGAGGCACATCTCCCTCACATGGTCTCAGTGCCCAAACTCCATCCCAAGCCTGAAAATCTACATCCGGGGTGGGAAAACTTTTTGGGCCGAGGGCCACATTTGGGTGGGGAAATTGTATGCAGGGCCGGGGCAGGGGGTTGGGGTGCGGGAGGGAGTGTGTGGTGTGGGAGGGGGTGCAGGAAAGGGCTCAAGGCAAGGGATTGGGGCAGAGGAGGGATGCATGAGGGGGCTGGGGTGCAGGAGGGATGCGGAGTCCAGGAGGAGGCTCAGGGCAGGGGTGCAGACTGCAGGAGGGGGCTCAGGGCAGGGGGTTGGGGTGCAGGGTGTACGAGGTGCTCCGCATGCACTGCCCTTGCCAGGCCTCCAGGTGCCTCCCCTGAAGCTCCCACTGGCCGAGAATGGGGAACCGCAGCCAATGGGAGCTGCAGGGGGCAGTGCCTGGGAGCCGCAGGGAAGTGATGCCGGACCCTTCTGAGAACGGCGCCCACGGTGCCATGGGGAGCAATCCCCCGGGCCAGATCCAAAGTCCTGAGGGGCCGGATCCGGCCCACGGGCCATAGTTTGCCCACCTCTGATCTACACTGTACTGTTATAGCCCCACAGCTGAGCCAGCTTACCTTGGCCAGCCATGGGTCTTATCACATTGTAGACATATTCTTTATAAGGTGTTTTTTGTTTGTTTGTTTTTTTAATAATGAAAGCTTACTTTTAAGAACTGCAGAATACTTGGAGCTCTGGTTACTCCTAATCTCAAACATCAGATTGATCATTTTAAATTATGTTAATTTAATCGAATCGTAAAATTTTATAAACTATAAAGATGGAATTTGGTGCCATACATTAAGACACATAATGGATCTGAATTTTAAGCAGGATTGGATAAATTCCTCACTAGTTGTGATTATATATTATTATAGTAGCTACCAGTTAAGCTTTAGAAAGTAGAGTGATCCCCTGGAGAATTCAGAAAGATACCTTCACTAGTACCATCATTGTGTACAACATTACACAATCATCAAGATGAAATCTGGATGTACTCACACCTTCCCTGGAAGCTTCAGGTTTCTGTCACTATAGGCGGTAGAATACCATGAGATGGACTAATTATGGAAGTCCTTAAGATTCATAAGTTGTGCTTTTTTTTTTTTTATGGACTTGTTTGATTCCCACACACTGTCATGCATTCTTAGGGTATATCTGTACTAGAGTGACTGCACCGGCACAGCTATGGCTCTGCAGCTGTGCTGCTGTAGTGTAGACACTTCCTACATTGACAGAAAGGGGGGTTTCTGTACATATAGGTAATCCACCTCTCTGAAAGGAGGTATCTATGTTAATGGAAGAATTTTAGATGTAGGCCAGGCCTTAGTATTTTTTTCCTAAGGCAATTAAATAGTTTTCATGCCTGCAATAGAGGTGTCTAGGTCTCTTTCTTGACACATTTTGTAGTAATATATTCAACCCTTCTTGAATATTCAATCTTCTTCAATCATTGAGGGGCCCACTTAGGGATCTGGGGCAAAATCAGTACTTGATCCTACCAGTGAAGGCAGGTGGCTGGACTCGACCTTTCGGGGTCCCTTCCAGTTCTATGAGATAGGTATATTTAATATTGCTGGATTGCATTTCTGTCTCCGTGAAGGCTTGAAAGGTTATGCATTCTTTTATTACTGCCACTTAAAATTGATTAACCTATTTGTGGTTTTGCCCTTAATGCTTGTATACATTCTAAAGAATACAAAAAGCAGCTCCTGGGGCCTCTTAATGTGCTACAATGCCCAGCATCACTGAGTTAATTTTAAATATATAAGCCTCAGATTTAGTTAAGGACTAACTTCTCCACCTGCCATTCCCCATAAAATATATCATTTGTTGTTTGTCAAAGCTAAGCAGCTCTGCTTTTTGTTTAATGTCTCCATTTACTTGCACACTGGAGACATGAGTTACTAGAAGGATTAAGTATCATAACCAGATTGTCCTACGGCTGAAATATACTACATACCCCTATTTGTTGGCGGGAGAGGAAATAGCAGGGCTATTTCAGGGGCAGGAAATGAAGTATGAACAAAAGAAGAGTGCAGTTATAATCTGAAAAGTGACTCTAAAATGGCATAATGAGACATGGGATGATACATCTTCCAGGTCAAGTTTATTCAGTTTAGAAAAAACTTTTTTCTGAGACATGCAAACTGAACATGGGATATGAAAGTCAATTTGTGTTATTACTAGTTCGTGAGCAGTGAACCCTACACAACTGAGGTGCTTCAATTACACAATTGATTGTACCTGCTATATAATACACCTCACTTGGAGGCAAGGCTTACTGGTAAGGCATACTCAGAAAAGGACAGCTTGACTTTCACAGCTTCAACTTAGTTTGCAAGTCTGAATGTTCTTAAAAAAACAACAAAACAATTTCTTTCACATATAAACTGAGTACACTGGATCTGGCAATTTTCAGAGATGGTAAATGCTTTTACTAACAAATGCCACCTCAAAGATTTAGCTATTAATTGGTCATTCAAAATTTTAAGGCAACCTCTTGCTATCATCGGCATTATTGTTTGCTGCTCTGATGATTCATCAAAGACCATTTATATCATATGAGACAGCTGGAGAGAAGTTACAGTACTTCTTTCATTATTATCTATTGGTGACATTGTAACATTATTTTTTAAATGTTGCTGATGGAATGAGACATTAAAATGGAGGACTTAAATCACAGAAACAACAACAAATTGCCAAAGTTATTATTGGTCACCCTACATATTGTTGCTGACTGAGTTTGTCACATTTTGTATTTGTGCCATCATGCTGAGACCACTGCTTTTTAATATGACAAAATCTTACAGCTAGCATAACTATCTGCAGAAAAGAAGAGTAAGCGGGGGGAGGGGGGAGGGGGGGGAAGGGGAATTGATAGCAGCCTTCAACTACCTGAACGGGGGGGTTCCAAAGAGGATGGAGCTAGGCTGTGCTCAGTGGTGGCAGATGACAACAAGGAACAATGGTCTCCAGTTGCAGTTGGGGAGGTCTAGGTTGGATATTAGGAAAAACTATTTCACTAGAAGGGTGGTGAAGTATTGGAATGGGTTACCTAGGGAGGTGGTGAAATCTCTATCCTTAGAGGTTTTTAAGGCCCAGCTTGACAAAGCCCTGGCTGGGATGATTTAGTTGGTGTTGGTCCTGCTTTGAGCAGGGAATTGGACAAGATGACCACCTGAGGTTTCTTCCAACTCTAATCTTCTATGATTCTTTCTGTCTGATTATAAACATGAGGGCCAACAAAGTGAAGTACCACAAACTTTCAAGTATAGTTAGTGCTAATGAGAAATGCCAAGAGACAGCATTCTGCACTTAGTTGCTCACAAGAACACAGAGCTTGTATCCAAAATATATACCCAAATCTTCCTCATTACGATCAAGAATTTGCAGTGATAGGAAAAATATGGATCAAGCTACACCTGATAATTTACTTTAAACAATTCTAAATCTTTACAGTATTCATTTTTTTAGGTTTCATTAATGAGAGGGAATAATTTCTGAATTACAATAATCATAAGTCTTATTTTCATGTTATGAAAAATGAGGATGTCAATAATTTTTAGAAAGACTAATAAAGATATTTCAATACATTCAGTGTCTGTTTCTAAAAATTTTATATTCTTTGAAACAAAAAAGAAAAACGCTGATACTGATAATAAATGACAAGAAATTGCTTAGCACTGCATTATCTGATGCCACACAGACCTCATCTCAGTATAAATGATATTTTGACAGCCAATGTTAGAGAGAGAGAGTGAGAAACTGTAAATATTAGTGTGGATAACCATAGAACTTACTTCAATTGACTGAGATTGCCCATCATGGGGATGAGGTGATCTTGGATAAATATCAAGAAGGTGAGGTGGGTCATCAGTATGTATTCTTCTTCTATGTTGTTTAAGAACTTCCTTATAGTTAAATGAATCAAAATTCGTCTTCCACAGTAATACCTGTAAATCAACCATCAACCTTATTAAAATTGAATAATTTTTTTAATAAGGAAAATAACTCTTCAAAAGGAAAACTACAGGAACTTGATTTTCAAAAAGTAATGGTACAAATCTTCTGTTCTCCAAATTGCAATACAATAGATATGTGCAATTTCCATAAAGAACCTACAATATCATTTTAAAGGCAAAACACTGTTTAAAATAATAAAGGTTCAGTGTTAGGAATTTGACTTTCAGCATATTCTAATATCCAAACCATAACTGTTTAGTGATATTCTGTTGATTACAGTTAAAAATACAAGCACCTCAAAATTTGTAACAGAAAAAAAAAACAAAAACCCTAACGAGTCTTGGCAATACAGTATAAGGTTTTGGACTTTGAATTGAAATATAAATATAAGGGTTTGTCCCCTGACAAACCTATGCTTGCAGAAGATAAAGAAATGTTAACGAATTATAGCATATGCTCCAGACCCCACCCCGATTCTAATAGATTAAAGAATAAAACAGGGTAACATACTTATACTGAACTAGAAAATGAAGGATTGTTAAATAAGATTAAGAGCTTTGATATAGCTATATTTTACTAATTTGAAATTATGAATAATTAATTATAGATAAGCTAAAACTTAGGTCAAGCCCTTGCCTGGCATCAGTGTGGTTTTGTCAATTCTTTGATATAAAATTGCTGAATTGTTTAAGATGATGTTATTTGCTGTCAAGATAAGTAATGTATTGTGTTGGAAGATGCAAGTAAGAGGTATACAATCATGTAATGATAAATAAAAACCTCTTTTTCTGGGAAGATCCAGGAACATGGTGACACAGAACAACATGATCCAGAACCTGCAAAACTATCTGGAAAAATGCAGAAGTTGGGAAACTGAAGGTTACTCATATGTAATGTATGGATACATATAAAAATTAAACAGGTGATGTGCTAAAGGCCAATTGGATAAAATGAAGTAATTTGGAACGCAGAAAGATACAAAAGACCTAAGTGAACTCTGCCCAAACTGTAGAAACACCGAACCAGAAATTGAAGTACTGGACTAAAGGACCAGACCAGGATATCAGAGGAGGCAATGACCATCATGGAAGGTGCAAGTGCCCCAGAATGTGGTAACTTGGGTCGTTTACAAATTCTGTCTTCTCTGTTATTATTGCATGGCATAAATATATGTTCAGACACTGTAAGTAACAATAATTTTGTCTGAAATTATATAAAGGGAAAAAATTGATTAAGCCTAAACCACCACCATCTTTGGTAAATTGTTCCAATAGTTAATTCCATCACGGTTAAAAAATTTCACTTTATTTTTAATCTGAATTTTTCCTAGCTTCAACTTCCAATCATTTGATCTTGTTATATGAATCTGTGCTGTACTGAAGAGCCCTCTATTATCAAATTTCTATTCCCTGTGTAAGTACTATTGTCAAGGCACCTCAACCTTCTTTTTGATAAGCCAAAGAGATTGAGCTCCTTAAGTATTTTCTTATAGATACGTTTTCCAATCCTTCATTTAGTAGATGGCTCTTCTCTGAGCCCTCTGATTTTTCAACATCTTTCTTGAATTTTGGACACCAGAACTGGACACCATATTCTATCAGCAGTCCCACCTGAGCCAAATACAAAGGAAATAGAGCTGCTCTGTTCCTACTCAATATTCCCTCATTCATGCATCCGAGAATTGTGTTAGCCCTTTTGGCCAAAGCATCATACTAGGAACTCATGTTGACTTGATTATCAGTCCTTTTCGGAATCACTGCTTCTCAGGGTAGAGTCTTCCAACCTGTAAGTATGAGCTACATTCTTTGTTTCTTTATGTGACCTTACATTTGGCCATACTGAAATGCATTTTTGATTGCTTGTTAAGCTGGACACTATCTAGATCACCTGTATCAGTGACCTGTCCTCTTCATTATTTACCACTCCCCTAATCTTTGTGTAACCTGTACATTTTATTAGTAGGATTTTGTGTTTTCTTACAGGTCATTGATAAAAATTAAATAGCTTAGGCCAAGAATCAATCCCTTCAAATCTCCACAAGAAACACAACTCATTGATGGTTCCCCATTTACAATTACATTTTGAGACCCATCAGTTACTTAGTTTTTAATCCATTTAATATGGGCCATGTTAATTTTGTATTGTTCTAGTTTTTTTTAATTAAAATGTCATGCAGTACCAAATCAAATGTCTGTTTCCTTTAAATTTCTTTAGTGGAAGGACTCCATGTAGGACTATAGGCCTAGTTTTGGCCTCAATGAGATATTGTTTTAAGTTGGATTTAGATATTAGCATGAGTGATAGGCCCAAAGCATTTGACCAAAAAGAATGAGATCACAAGAAAGGAGGATTGTTTGTATTAAAGCTGTAATGACCTGTGCAATACCAGTGTTATCTTATTTAAGGTTTAGGTTGAAGTAACAGAAATTAAGAAAACATGGTCAATTGGGTGCTAGGTCCAGGGCTCAGCCCCAAAATTCCTTCCCTTGGCTTTAGCTAAGGCCCAATTACCAGCAATGACATCACTTGTTTACTATAGTATATAAAAATCAGGGTTCTTTAGGAATGAATGTCTTCAGGAGAGCTTTTCCTTACCCCTCTGGAATCATACCATGATAGGAAGGTATCACCCAGGGCCTGATCCTGTAGTAAGTATTTTGGCCAATGCTTATAACTGAATTGTTAGTAGGATACAGAGAATAAGTGTGTATATAGTTATATTGTTATTTTTGATGTAACCAACACCAAATGGACTCTGGAATAAGAAAAATGTTTGCGTGGAAAAAGAATCCTGGCAAACCTTGATAAATCTATTGGGGAAATTATTTCCAACATGCCAGTTTGAACAAAAGTTGACAATTATGTAGCCTCTCTCCAACTTAAGAAAGATTGGTATGGAGAAGAGAGAAACATTTTAATCTATAGCTGTTCACATGTTCATTTTATAGCTGCTTGACTAGCTACTCAAAAGTTATTTGTTGCAGTCATGACAGAGAACACCAGGGAAACAGTACCTAAAATGTTTGTTGGGAGGAAATTACAATATCTGTGTGTATAGCAGGAAAAGAAAAAAAAGGGTTGATGGAAATTCAGTAATGTTAACTGTTTGACTACTCCCTTGACTGGGAGCTTTCACAGAACATGCCCTCGTCAGAGGCAGGTAGGATACAGAGAATGCGCTCATCACTTATTAATTCTTGTAAGAAAGACTAAAGTAGTTTTTGGGCAGTTCAACCTTTACTCTATTCCCAAATAACTGGACTCTTATTGTTACTTTTGACTGTTAAAAATCTTCATTACATGATTGTTTCACGTCTCACCCCTTCCATACTGCTGTTTCTTGAGTGGAAATCTAAAGTGTTAACTGTACAAAACATTTGAAAAAAAACACTGGTCCTAGAAGGTTACACATTCCTTATGGAATTGTTCCCTGTCATGGGCTCTTGGGGTGGCCTCAGCTTCACCTAACTGCCCTCCCCCCATTAACTTGCTGTCAGTGAGGTCAGTGTTTGGACCCTTACATTCCTTAAAGCCTGTTACTTCCTAGGTGTCTCTCTCTGCTAGTCTCCTGGCTGTTTTCTTGGAGGCAACCTGGTGCAAGGCTGTCACCACTTTGCTACCCCAGGCCTTTCTGCCTCCCCTTCTTTCTCTGCCCTCTTTTCTTTACAGCAGACCCTATTTCCTTTATTGGTTGCAGCTGTGGGTGCCTGCCTCCATCATTGGTGGGTCTGGCAGCTGCAAGGGGATGTGATCAAGATGCTTGCTTGTAAACAGGAGGGACTCTCCTCCCCGCTCTGTCTATGTTCAGTATGGGGTTTGTAGACCCATTACATTCCCCCTTTCATCTCTGTGGGTGGCCACTCAATTTAACTATGCCATTTCCTCTTCTCACTGGAGAGAATTTGGTTAACACTGTTCATGTGAATAACTATAGCCTGCTACTCTTAAAAAAAGAAAAATGAAAGGTTCCATGGTCTGTTGTGCCAAATTTTAAAGATTAAGATATATTAATGTAAACTATAGCAAAATACACAGGACACCAAGAAAATTATAACCGGATAAAATTATGATTGGGAAAGAAAGAGAGCTCTTTGAAAGGTAAATAAAAACAGGATTGACAGAGAGACTTTATACATTTTACAGAGCAATAGCCAACATGATATGGAGTATGTTCCTATGAAAACGCTTCACAAAAATGCCATGCAATAACAATACCCCCCAAATCAAAAAGCATGTGTTATGCAGGATTCTCTTGTATTAAATTAAGTTCTCCCTTAAGAACTGAAAATATCTACGATGCAGTGATTTATGCGAAAGTTAAAAAATATTTTTTAAAAAGCCTTTAAGAACACAACAAGAGATGCCAATACTATAACATAATAGCTTGAAGACAGACAGCTATAAAGAAAACACTATGTAATGGGGGGAGGGAAGTAGGATTTCAAGATGATGTGCAAAAGCATCACTCAACTATGCTCCTTAAGCATTTTAAAAGGAAAGAAAAAAATCCAAAACAAATTCCAATTTAAACCTCCATATAGACTGGAAATGTAAGCAAGTGACAGCTGATGAGCTTTATCTATTCCATGTAATCTGACAAAATAATCCACTTCATAATGACAAATTTTGGAAAACATTTTTGTTCTATTGTCTTTACATAAAGTAGCCTTTTCAACAGATGACAAATGTTACTAGATCTCCTAAGGCATTACTACAGGGAAATCTGTGTCCTTTATGTGCATCATCTGTGCTACTAACTGTAGCTATTTACTAAAAAGTTTTAATAATTACCTCAAGACATCCCTAAAATGAATACATTTAGTATAGAGATTATTAGAGAAGCACTATAGCAGTTCCAGAAAGTTGAGTTGAGATTTCAGCTTAGACCAGGAATTAAAAAACTCTTGTAAGAATTATAGAAGGGTCACTGGCTGGCCAGTGCACCCTCCCATGGCTGAGCATAGTTTAGCAGTCTCTTCTGGTGCCCCCATCCTTGCTCACTCCGAGCCTGAGGTAGCTTGCACCCCTTTTTATGGCTCAGCCCTCTGGTCGGGTCATCTATAGTCCATCCCTTCCAGGGTAATAAAGACTCCAATAAAGCAGAAGTCTAATGACCTGGCAGCCCCACAGTAGGTTTGATAACTTTGGAGGATCAGTGTGGGAATCCAGGCCTTCCCTCTGCTCTGGGTTCTGGCCCAGGGACTCTATTAAGCAGCTAGAGTGCTTCCATAGACTCCCTGCTGTTTCCCTGTGCCACTTCCTGCTGTCAGGCTGATGCAAGAGGCTGCATGCTGCTAGAGTGCCCAAGGGGACTCCCCTTGAGTTCTCTGGCTGCATGCAGTCCCTTGCACCATGAGCCTTCTCCAACTGTTTGGGAAGTCTCTTTAAATTCTTTTTCCTGCGAGGTCTCCTCCCTGTTCTCTTCTCTTTTATTCTGTAGACTCTTCTCTCCAAGAACAGCCATTTATCTCAGCTGTGGGTGGTCAGCTTGGGAAGTAACTGTTCTGCCCATTCACCCCTTCCTGGCTGTTACAGTGGAGGGTTTATATGCCCTTCACAGAATACTGTACTGTATCCTCCGTAGAACAGCACTTATTCTTTTTAGTAAGAAACACGCTCCTCAGAATTTCCATGTAAATCTGTTAATTAGTTTATGAATTATAATGATTTTACAATGAGCCCTTTAAGAATTGTTTTTGCTAACTCTGTTTTGGCTCCTTAATGCAAATAAAATTCCTAGTAATTTTTCAGATCTGAAGTCTGACTTACTTCTCAGGTGCAGCAAAATGTAAGGTATAGGCTACTTTCATTTTTTTTTTAATTAACATTGTTATTTTTAACCATTTCTACTTCAATTGAAATAATAGAGTATTTTGGTCATTGAATAAATGCTCAAGAAGCTATAGATTAAAATGTTTCTATCCTTCAAGGTTGTGAAGAGCTAATAGCTCCAAGAGATGCAAAGTGCCCTATTCATCTTCTTGAGATGTATGGATAAACAAAGTGTTGTGTTCCTTGACAGGTAAATTCATAAGAACTTTTTGCCTTTTGAAAACTATTAAGCTTACCATAACAGTTTCACTATTCCACTATTTGGTGTACTTTTTTCACCTCCAAACTGCACTCTTTAATTAGCACATAGTAAAGTGAAAAAGCATTTGCACGAATTTGGTAAGATTTCCTCCTTTTATGCTCAAATATTTTAGTTGTTACATCTAGCTTCATTTTCATAATAATTTCATTTATTGACCACGTGTCTTTCTGCAAATCTTTTACATCTCAAATTTCAATCTTTTTTACTAGCAAAATCCTCCAGCATCCATATCCTTGCTTCAGTCAGAGTTTATTTCTCTCCAATATTTGCCAGTCTTTTGATTGCTGTTGCAGATTCATTGTCATGTCAGCAGTTCTTTTATTTCCTTTGAGTTTCCCCAACTCATTTCTAGAAAAGGTGCCACGTGAAGCTACATCTCTGGTTCTTTGCATCTGATTGCACTTTAGAAGTAAGACAGTGAGGTCTTCTTTCCAATACCACCCGAGTCTTTAGTTTGAACTTTATTCCTTCAAGTTATGTTTTCTATTAGTTGTTGAGTAAAATTCCACCCTTTTCTTCCCCCAACAAAATATGAAACATGTTTGTAGTAACTCCCCGGAGTGTCACTTCCACAAAGCTGTTCTCTGTGCCTCCATCATGGGCTCCCAAAACACATTTTGTTCTTTTTTTGTTATTGCCACATAATACTGAGGAAGCATTTTACAGAATATAAAGTTCTAATCCAAGTGCAAGATGATTTCTATTGTCCTTAATTGTGCCCCTTTATTCTTTTACCATGTAAAGACCTGGAGAAGCAGCTCTAAGACCAGATATGGTGGCATTTCATAGTGACCAGATTTACCCACAGTGGCACAATCTACTGCACCCACAGTCGGGATAAGGATTAATTATGACTCGCTGGTTTAATAAAACTTATTTTGCGTGGAATTATTAAACTGATACTCTGTATGAAATCTAGTGCTTTGGCTAATTTAAACTGGCAGAACAACAATCTAAACAGATTTTGCCCTATCTCATTAATTTGTGCACTAACAGACTAGGTACCTTCCTCTAATTAGAAGGGACAACCTAGCAAACAGAGCATGTATGCAGATATATCTATCCTACGTGAATCATCATCAAAATCATCATCTTTAACCAAAGCACACTAGTAACAGCAAAATTACTTTCCTGCTGTGCACTTCTGAATAGAAGAGATTTGTTTGAATTGCTGTATTATGATCCACATTGTTTCCCTGAACTTGAATCATTACTTCTGGTGTCTTTCTTATGATATGGGACTCAAAATACAAATGGAGTGCAGTCCTGTTTTTTACTGGAATACTCAATTGGAACCGGTGAATGTAAAAATGTAATTTTATTACACGAAACAAAAATAGTATAAGATATCGCAAATTAAACTTGCATATAAGCCTACCTAGAAACAATTACTAAAAACATGCAAAATGGATCCAATAAGACTACTGTAATTCTCATGTTTCAAAACACTAACTCATTCACTCACTGTAATAAATACTGAAAGAATGATTGTTTTATATAGAACATCTAGTTTTTAAACAAACCTGTGCATCAGCTCCACCTGATGCAAATTTTTCCCCACCTTTGGAAAAGGCCACAGAAAGCACAGGTCCCTGTAAAATTAAAAGCAAGTTCAGTAATGTGCTAAAATAATTTATTTCTATTACAGTCTCTCTCTTTACACTGAAATATAGATAGTCATCTGTTGTTCAACAGAACTCCAGAACTGCAACAACTTTCTAATGCTAATGAATAAGATAGACAAAATGGATGAGGTAATATTTTTATTGGACCACCTTCTGTTCGTGAAAGAGACAAGCTTTCAAATTTTCTGAAGAGGAGGAGCTCTGTACAGCTCAAAAGCTGGTCTCTTTCACCAACAGAAATCGGTTCACTAAAAGATATTACCTCACCCACCTTGTCGCTCTAATATCCTGGGACTAACATAGCTACAACAACACTGCAAACAATTAATGAGAAATAGTCCAATTGCAATGATGATTTCTACAAAATTAAGGTTGAGTGAAAGATGAATACTACAAATCACAGGAAAATATTAGGTCATGATTATTGCCGTATTACTTATTATTCTAAACAATACTATATTTCCCATATCTATTTTACTTTATATTTACTTTGAATTATTTATGATAAAAATATCAAATATATAGTAATCAGAAAGTAGGGCTTGCTGCATATTAGGGAGGAAGAGAGAAAAGGAAAGTGGTGATAGGAGGTTCTTGTAAAGACTGTCACACACTCCTCCGTTAACTACAGAAGGTTTATACAGCACATGTACTTATCTAGTAGATGATTAGTTGTTCATCTGCAAAATTACTGAAGAACATTACCCTCTTGATTTCAGATATTAATTCAGTATGAAAACTGTTACCCAGCATTAAAGCACATACACTGTAGTGGTATGACTGTCACTTGAGGTTATGCAATTTCTGTCAACTTGTGAGAAGCTGCATTACTGCAAAAGTTTGTTTTCCATTGAAAATGTCGTGCATTGGCAAATAACTGGCATCGTTAGTGCACCACGCAAGTGTATTGTTTCTCCTCTAATGAAGTTATTAAACATATCGATATGATAAAATCTACTAACATTTCAGTTAAAAAAGAACTACTACAGTACTGCTATACCTTGTGTCCATGAAGCGTATATATAAGTCTTCCTTCTAAGAGATCCATAATTTTAAGGGTACCATCAGTAGAAGCAGTGATGAGATAGTTACCAGAAGGATGGAATGATACACAATTAACTCCTCCTCTGTGAACTAATTCACAAGAGACAAAATTCAGACGTTGATACTAACTATTGGAAATAAAATCTACGTTTCTTATAGTAGTTGCTTTCTAGTGTCCAAAACAATAATCAACTCCCATTATTACTGAGAGAAAAGAAAAACAAATGTGAAAGAAAGCAGTTACTCAGTTCCATGCTAATACAACAGAAAAATTACAAAATGAAGAAAAAATTCTGAGATGCTAAAGTAATTAATGCTTTTATTAAAATAAACGATGCAGATTTGTTTGCTTTCCAGTTAGCAGGGGGAATTAATTTAAATTCATTTAAAAAGATATGAATTTAACAAAGAAAAATATCTGAGTATAATTGCAGTTATAGTAATACTAGTCAATTCATTGATTACAAAAAGTATTCATGGTGTAGGAGGAGCTTTGTTGACATGTATTAAATTTATCGAGACAGAAATAATTCAGACACTAACATATAGCATGTTAAAAATCATGATATCAAAGAGTTTGACAAACCAACAAATATAAAGCAATTCAAAGCAAAGGCTATTTTCTGTGGTTAATTTCATACTGTTAAACCTAAACTCCTTATGATCACATACCGGTGAGTGTGTTTTCTGGTACCTTGACCCAATAACATGAGCTTAGGATGATAAGAAAGCCTTAGCATTGAATGTCCCATCTTTTATTGGCCAAACTCAGATGGTTAAGCTGACTTTCACGGCATGGGGCTTTTTAAAATAAAATAAATATGAATTCTTAAGATTACAGCAACTTCTCAGAGTCTGTAAAATTATAGGACAGTTTCAAAGGGACCAAGTTGAAATACGTTGCAGTTTTTAACTCAAATGGCATTCTTCTGAAAGCTAAAAATGTAGACAAAATGTAATATTGAGTCACTAAAACATATAGAAAAGACATTTAATAAATATTAAATGATTACATTATTGTTTTCTGTACTGTCAGTTTCTGTTCTTGGAGAAGAGGGACTGAGTCATATTAATCACACTGTCACATCCTGATGTAGCAAAATACTTCGGCACCATAGCTAACTTCAATGGAACTATGCACAGGCTTAAAGTTAAACATATGCTTAAACATGTGCTTCACTGGATCAGGGCCCTAGTCAATCAGGGCCAGATCTTGTGAGATGCAGAGCACATTCATCTCCTATTGATTTTCCTTGGATCCTACTGACTTTAAACCAACTGCAGCTGGACAATCAGCACATTGTAAGACTTGCCCATTACCAAGTGGCAACAGACACTGAATGGAGCCAATTCTCCTATTCGGTCATAAGGATGGTGGCCCAGGCATAAAAAACAGATTAAGAATCTCCTTTCCTTGCCCCAATAAACAAAGTATCACACTAACTACAGCTCTTTTTAATCATTTTTAAAATTTGGCTATTTGGTGGAAAATATTAGTCTTTGATACAAGCTAATGGCTTGGTGAATTTCAATTTACAAATGGATAGTAGCTATTTTTAATAGTTACAAAAACAGAAAAAAGTTGTTTTATACTAAACTCCACTCACAAAAAAGCCTCTTTGAGCAGTCATGCCACTATAAAAACTCAAAATTATGATTTTTAAGGAAAAATTGTTTTTGGAGGAAGAAAAGGAGATGTCTGTATTTTAGCTGTTTTCTAAACATTTGAATATAGATTTAGGGCATGTCTACACTACTAAGTTAAGTCAACTTAATGTAAGTTGACACTCAGACACTGTAGTAAATAAGTTGGTCGGTTGTGTCAGTGGAGTGCATCCTCACTAGCAGCACTTGCATTGATGCACAGAGTAGTGCACCATGGGTAGCTATCCCACAGTTTAACTAGCTGCAGGGGGTTATGGGAAGGGCTTGCAACACCTCATGGGACCAAAACATTGTCACAGGGAGGAATGCGAACATGGCTTTGGCCTCCCATGATCCCGCTCCTCCATCCCTCCCGATATCAACGGCAAACAACCCATATTTTCTTGTGTCTTTTTTTGAAAGCCTGGCTTAGCCACACATATGCAATAGCCTGAGAAGCAGGGACCTCGCTCAGCTGTGCATTCTTGTTGTGAGCATTACAAACATCTTGTGCCTTATCCTGCAGTATTTCCAGAGCCGAGACAGGAGCCACAGTGTGGAACATTGCAATGTCATTCAAGCAGCCCAGCTGCAAGCCATAGAAAGAAACAATTCCTGGTTGCTTCTGGCAGTCATGCAGCAGCTGAGCACAAGTGGAACGCCGTTTCTGGTCCTGGGAAACAAGAACTGACTGTTGGGATCGCTTCGTTATGCGGCTATGAGATGATGAACGATGACTACAGAACTTTCAAATGCGGAAGGCCACTTTCCAGGAACTTTGTGCAGAGCTTTTCCCAGCCCTGAAATGCAGCAACACCAAAATGAGACATGCTCTGACAGTGGAGAAGCGAGTGGTGATCGCTCTGTGGACGCTTACAACGCCAAACTGCTACCAGTCAGGGGGAAATCAATTCAGAGTTGCTAAATCCTCTGTGGGAGCTGTTGTGATCCAAGTGTGCAGGGCTATTAATCAACTTCTGCTAAGAAGGGTCATGACTGTGGGCAACGTGCGGGACATCGTGGATGGTTTTGCATGGCGGGGTGATAGACGGAATGTATATCCTTATCTTGGCACCAGACCACTTAGCCAAAGAGTATATAAACCGTTAGGGATACTTTTCAATGGTGTTGCAAATGTGGGTGGATCACAGGGGGCGTGTAACCAACATCAATGTGGGATGGTCAGGAAAGGTGCATGACGTGCGCATCTATAGGAACACAAGTCTGTTCAGAAAGATGCAAGCAGGAACTTTCTTTCCAGATCACAAAATAACTATTGATGGCATTGAAATGCCAATAGTGATCCTGGGAGACCCAGCCTACCCCTTGCTCCCATGGCTCATGAAGCCATACAGTGGCCACGTGGACAGCAGTAAGGAATGGTTCAACAATAGGCGGAGCAAGTGCAGACTGGTGGAAGACTGTGCCTTTGGCCATTTAAAGGGTCGCTGGCACAGTTTGGTTACTAGGTTAGACCTCAGTGAAAGCATTTTCCCTATTTTTATCACTGCCTGCTGTGCGCTCCATAATATCTGTGAGGCAAAGGGAGAGAAGTTTCTGCAGGGGTGGGGCATGGAGACAGATAGGTTCACAGCTAATTTTGAGCACCCAGATACCAGGGCAAGAAGAAGAGCCCAGCAAGGAGCTCTTCATCTCCAGGAGGGTTTGAAAACCTGTTTCGGTAATGAGCCACAGTAACGTGCACCGCTTATCTGCATTGTGCCTTCCCATACCATCCCCCCGTTGCATCAGTTTCCCTGTACCCCCCTCCCACCACCAAGTCCCCACGATTGGAATAAATAAAGAGCATTTCATTCTTGAAACATTGATTTTTATTGCACAAGCATAAAGAAACTGAAAGACTGGGAAAATAATTTAACCTTGGGCAAACAATGTGATAAAATTGGGAAGGAAGAAACCAAGTCAGCTTGTCTGTGAAAGCACAGTAGTCTTGCCATCAAAGGTCTTTGAATGGCTGCTGTTTGTTCTTAGTACCCTCTCCCAGAGTTGAGTGAAAGGGATACTGCACTTCCCCCCCACCCCTCTCCTGGAACGTTTGCAGGAGGGGGATTGGGAACAGGGCAATGCTTTCAGGCAGTTTTGCAGGGGCTGCAAAGGGAGTCTAGCCTCAAGTTGTTTTTCTTGAAGCTCAACCAGATGCCTCAACATATCTGATTGGTCCTTCATAATTAGCATCTCATTCTGCATGCCACCCTTATGCTCCTGGGATGCTCTCCATGTCCAATTTTTCAGACAATGAAATACTCCAGGCTCTTAGCGCCATGTCAGCAGTCCCAGAGGCATTCATTATCTCGCTGAACACGTCATCACGTGTTCTCTTTTTCCGCCTTCTAATCTGTGAAAGCCTCTCTGCTGGTGTGGAGGATGTGCTGAAGGGCAAGCTTTCTACTGTAAGGCATGCAAAGCACAAGGCAACCATTGTCAGTGCATACCATGGGTCTAGCACAAGGTTGCTATTTAAAAATCACTTCCTTATTACACTCAAGTTCAAGCCAGAACATAATCAGAATCCTTAGCTATTTAACGAACCAATTTGCTATTTCACCCATGGGGAGCACGGCTCAGTGGCTTAGGCGCAGGCCTTGTGCTGCAACTTGTGGGAAACCCACATCGGGAGCACATGTGGACCATGCCCCTTCCCCCCTAGCAACATGGATGTTGCTTTGAGACCAGGGACCAGCGTTAAGCCTCACAAATTGCAGTCTTTGTCCAAGGAGAAGGGGCAGGGGTTTGTGGCCACAAGAGAGCACAGAAGCCCACTCCCCACTTCTCTTAATGCTGCTTGTAATAGTCACCCTGGACTTGCAGAATGTGAGGTCAGCACCGATCCCTGCCAACAAAACCACCAGCATGTTAAAGGAAGTGTGGTTGAGGGACCCAGAAGTCACCATGGGTGGTGGATCACATGCTCTAATATTTGCGGTACGAGCACTCATAATGTAAACTTCCACCATCTCCCCTAGGTGACCTTATGTGATATCAGTCTCCTGAAGGAAACAGAGGTGGCAAGAGAGCAGATGCTGCAAGCGTTTGTGAATGGATCCGGTCCTTACATTGCTATGCTGTGTATCGCAATGCCAGCAGAATTAATACTGGAGTGCCATGGGAAAGTGTCCTATCATGGTAGAAGAAATTAGGCAGCCCTTCCCTAGAAAGTTTCCTAGAGATCTCCACTGAGGATTCCCGGGCAATCCCTGTGCACACACAGTCTTTTCCGGAGGGCACTCTTTATGTAGCTGGAGCAGCCACTGTGAAGCAGATATCCACTGCCCCTCACTTTTTCTTCAGATTAAACAAAATATAAGAGCATGTAACCCCTACAGTTTGATTGGAATTGCATACTAACCAGAGGTGCCTTCCCTGGCATCACGCTCAGCCACCATGTTGTCCTGTGACTGGCTGGACTCCGAGGTTAAAAATAGCTCCTGGTTCTTGAGGCGAATGGATCCACTCCTTGCCTGTCTCCCATTCTCCTCCTCTTCCTTGTCCAGAATGTCCTCCTCATTGTTGCCTGAGGTAGCTCGGGACTCAGACTCCTGGGAGGTATCCTCGCAATGTTTGGGGGTAGTGATGGGGTTGCCGCTGAGAATCTCATGCAGCTCATTGTAGAAGTGGCATGTCTGTGATGCAGAACCAGAACAACTGTTTGCCTCCCTTGTCTTTTGATACGCCTGCCAAGTTCTTTGATTTTTATGCGGAACTCCTGCATGTCCCTGCTGTAGCCCTTCTCTCCCATGCCCTGTGCGATCTTTGAGTAGATGACAACATTTCTTCGGCTGGATCGGAGCTGTGCCTGCACAGACTCTTCTCCCCACAGAGCAATAAGATCCACCACCTCCTGTGTACTCCAGGCTGGAGTGTGTGTGAGGTATTGAGTTGCCATGATCAGCTGGACTGGCAAGCTCTCCATGCTGATCAAACAGGAAATGGGAATTCAAAAGTTCCCAGGGCTTTAACAAGGGAGGGACTGTTTCCTGTGTACCTGGCTCCTGTGCTGCGCAGTTGAAAACGATCTCCAGAGCAGTCACAGCAGAGCATCGTAGGACACTTCCTGGAGACCAATTCAGTCACCTTATATAACACTGTGTCTACATTGCCTCTCTGTTGACCCATCAACATTGAATTAAGCACTATGCCTCTCATGGAGGTGGTGTAATTAAATCGATGTTACAGGCGAGTTAGGTCAGAGGAAGAAGCCTGGTAGTATTGACACATATATTAGGTCAATGTAAAGTGGCTTCCGCCTACCTAAATTTATAGTATAAATCAGCCCTTAATAGGAAACTGACATTCTATAAATATTGATTTATGCTATTAATCACAGATGTGTATGTTTTCTAAAACTTTCATACTGTAATATACTGAAAATCAAAAGGAGGAAGACAAAGAAAAATAACACCTACTTAATAAGATTCACGGATTGTCACTGTAGACTAGAATGTCTGCAGAGTCAACGCAAACCTGGAAATAGCTACAAACATGACTGAGGACCCTTTTTGTTCAGAATATCACCAGGTTAAATTATCACTGAATTTCGCGGTCTGTTACCATCCAATTTTTAAGTTCTCAGCCACTCTGACTTTACTAATTATAGTTGTGCAGTACAGCTATAGTAAAGCATGTGTCTATGGTACGCCAAGAGACCTACACCATTGTGATATCAGAGGTAACTCAACCAACTGCCATCCTTTCACATGGTGTTCAACCTTTTTTCATTTGCAGACCCCTAAATTTTTTTTGAATGGAGATGTGGATCCTTTTAGAAATTTTAGATATTGTCTGCAGACCCTGAAAGGTCTGGGGACAACAGGTTGAAAACCACTGTGTTACAACTAATTTTTATGCAACACTTTAATTGGTTGTATGAGGAAGACTGCACAGACGGTGGATTACTTGGCCCAACTGCCAGTTTTTCCAAAACCACTTACAGAACAACACAACCAACACAGAGACCCTCACAGCAGTGCACACTGCTCATTTGCCACCTGCACAAAATCAACACAAATCTTCCAGGATTGTCACTCTGTCTGTGTGTCACTCTAAAGCCTAGCATGTCTGGTGACTCACTGTGAAGTGAAACAGCTAGAATCATGGCTGATGGCTCTTTTTTATTTGGAATATCATGAGGTTCAAGCATCAGTTTGGCTGTCAGAACCAGATCGAATGCTGGAGTCCAAAGGTTCCGTGGTGGTTGGAAAGTGACAGTTGATCAGAGAAAGTGGGAGTAACAGCTATGTGGGGTAACAAGGAGATGGTTGTGCTATCAACCAGGGGGCTGCTCTGTGTACAAACTTTGGGGAACATGTACAAACAGCAACACTGCTCCCTGCAACACAACACATGGAAACAAGAGCCCTTTTTACCAGCTTTTTGACACACACCTTTAGGAATTACACCCATGCAACAGGATGAGCTTTCAGCTACTAGTTCTAAATAAAAATTCTGAATAGTATCCCCCATCATGCATCTGTCTCCTCCCCATATCTCCAGTCTTTCCTAAATTTGTATCTTCTCACGATAGACTAGAACTTGAAACTCAGAGTATTATTTCACCGTAACATGAAAATTACTTGAACATTAATTTTCATGCCATTTATTTTTCCCACATTCTGCCTTATTTGAATAATAAAAATACTTATCTTTTCATAACTATTTTCTAGAGCACTTTTCAGATGTTAACTATTACTTGCAACACCTATATGGAAAGCCAAACACTGAAAGGATAAGTAACTTGTCCCAGACCAGAGAACTACTCAGCGGCATAATTAGCATTAAAAGACAGAAGTCCTATGCTCTAACTCCCAGTCTCACGCTCTAATCACTGGACCACACTTTCTCCAAGTTAACTGTTATTAAGCAACAACTTTCTTATAGCCGTTTATTGTCATTGAGGAATCTAGCTCGTATGTCATTTTCACAATGGCCAGGTAGAAGATTCTGCATTAAAAACTAGAAAACAGCATTTGTCTTCAAGTCCAAGAGGCAGTGGGATTTCCTGCCAAGAAAACCTCAAAAGTCAACTGTTAAACTGAATGAAATCAACCTTGTGCAGCCACTTTATAATTTCATTTTGGGCATAATTTCACCAGTCTTCTCTCAAGGAAAATTAGCAGAAGGAAAAGGAAAAGTATTCTCAGCAGTATAAAATGAGATCAAGGTACACTAAAATGTAAATAAAGGATAGTTAAGGGAATATTTCTTAATGTTACAAGACATTTTATTGCTTCCATTTTAAAGAAATTCTAATATAATTTAATTTATAATATAATTATAGAAGAATTAAGTAAACAGGTTTAGTTACCATGAGCTATGTAAGCTTTTACCTCGGTAATGCTGCAGTAACTTGTTCATTCGAATATCCCAGAGCTTCACTGTATGATTAGAACCTGCAGAAACTACACATGTACCACTTGGATTGAAATCAACATAGTTTGCAAACCTAGATGGAAATTATGAAAATAGATTTAATGAGTTTTGCGGTTTTAAAAGCAATATCTATAATTCAAGAGAATTAATAAGAATGTAAGAACGTCCATACTGGGTTAGATGAATGATCCATCTAGTCCAGTATCCTTCCTTCCAACAGTGACCAGTGCCAGAAGCTTCAGAGAGAATGAACAGAACAGATCAATCATCAAGTGATCCATGCCGTCATCTACTCACAACTTCTGGCAATCAGAGGTTTGGGACACCCAAACCATGGGGTTACATACCTGACCATCTTGGCTGAGAGCCATTGATGGACCTACCCTCCATGAACATATCTAATTCTTTTTTCAACCTAGTTCTACTTTTGGCCCTCACAACATCCCCTGGCAATGAGTTCCACAGATTGACTGTACATTGTGTGAAGAAGCACTTCCGTGTGTTTAAACCTCCTATGAATTTTATTGGGTGCCCCCAGGTTCTTCTGTTATGTGAAGGGATAGGTTACACTCTCCTATTAACTTTCTCCACACCACTCATGATTTTATAGACCTCTATCATATTCCGTGTTAGTTGTCTCTTTTCTGAGGCTAGGTCTACACTACCTGCCTGAATCGGCGGGTAGAAATCGACCTCTCGGGGATCGATTTATCGCGTCCCGTTGGGACGCGACAATCGATCCCTGAATCGACGCTCTTACTCCACCAGCGGAGGTGGGAGTAAGCGCCGTCGACAGAAAGCCGCAGAAGTCGATTTTGCCGCCGTCCTCACAGCGGGGTAAGTCGGCTGCGATACGTTGAATTCAGCTACGCTATTCACGTAGCTGAATTTGCGTATCTTAAATGGACTCCCCCCTGTAGTGTAGATGTACCCTAAGATGAATAGGCCCAGTCTCTCCTCATATGGAAGCTGTTCCATACCCCTAATCATTTTTGTTGCCTTTATCTGTACTTTTTCCAATTCTAATATATCCTTTTTGAGATGGAGCAATCAGAACTGCATCTAGTATTCAAGGTGTGGGCATACCACAGATTTGTACAGTGGCATTATGATATTTTCGGTCTTATTATCTATCCCTTTCCTAATTGTTCCTAACATTGTTAGCTTTTTAAAAAAAAGCTTCCGCTGCACATTGAGCAGATGTTTTCAGAACACTATCCACTATGACTCCAAGATCTCTTTCTTGAGTGGCAATAGCCAATTTAGAGCCCATAATTTTGCAAGTATAATTTGGATTATGTTTTCCCACATGCATTACTTTGCATTTATCGGCATTGATTTTCATCTGCCGTTTTGTTGCCCAGTCATCCAGTTTTGCAAGATCCCTTTGTAATTCTTCACAGAAGCTTTGGACTTAAGTATCTTGAGTAATTTTGTATCATCTACAAACTTTGCCAGCTGACTGTTCACCCTTTTCCAAATCATTCATGAATATGATGAACAGCACTGGTCCCAATACAGATCCCTGGGGGACACTGCTATTTACTTCTCTCCACAATGAAAACTGATCATTTATTTCTACCCTTTTTTCCCTCCTGTCTTTAATCAATTACTGATCCACGAGAGAACCTTCCCATGACTGCTTACTTTACTTAAGAGCCTTTGGTGAGGGACCTTGTCAAAGGCTTCCTGAATGTCAAAGTACACTATAAACTCTGGATCATTCTTGTCCACGTGCTTGTTGAACCCCCTCAAAGAATTCTAATAGATTGGTGAGGCATGATTTCCCTTTACAAAAGCTATGTTGACTTTTTCCAACATATTTTATTTACCTATGTATCTGATAATTAATTCTTTGTGTGGTACTGAAGTTAGGCTTACAAGCCTGTAACTGCCAGGATCACCTCTAGAACCTTTTTTAAAAAGTGGATGATAGCTGGTATGCTGCCAATCATCTGGCACAGAAACAGATTACATAACAGAGTTAGTAGTTTTGCAATTTTATATTGAATTTCTTCAGAACTCTTGGTTGAATACCATCTAGTCCTGGTGACTTAGCACCATTTAATTTATCAGTTTATTCTAAAACCTCCTCTACCAACACCTCAGTCTGGGACAGTTCCTCAGAATGGCTTGGGTATGGGAATATCCCTCACATCCTCTGCAGTAAAGACAGATGCAAAGAATTCATTTAACTTCTCTGCAATACTCTTGTTTTCCTCGAGTGCTCCTTTAATACACAGATTGTTCAGTGGCCCCACTGATTGCTTAGCAGGCTTCCTACTTCTGATGTACTTAAAAATATTTGCTTTTAGTTTGTGTCTTTTGCTAGTTGCTCTTCAAATTCTTTTTTGGCCTACCTAATTATACTTTTACAATTGACTTGCCAGAGTTTATGCTCCTTTCTATCTTCCTCAGTAGGTTTGACTTGCAATTTTAAAGGATGTCTTTTTTGCCTATAACCACCTCTTCTACTCTGTTGTTTAGCCACAGTGGTATTTTTTTGGCCCTCTTCCTTTTTTTTTTTTTTTTTTTAATTTCAGGTATACATTTAGTTTGAGCCTCTATTATGGTGTTTCTAAATAGTCCCCATGCAGCTTGCAGGCATTTTACTCTTGTGACTGTTCCTTTTCATTTCCATTTAACTACTGTTGTGTAGGTCCCCTCTTTTTGAAGTTAAATGCTACTGTAGTAGGTTTCTTTGGTATTTTCCTCCCTCAAGGATGTTAAATTTAATTACATTATAGGAACTATTATTGAGTGGTTCAGATATATGCACCTCCTGGTCCAGATCCTGTCCTCCACTTAGGACTAAATAAAGAACTGCCTCTCCCCTTGTGGGTTCCAGGACTTAGCTATTCCAAGAAGCGGTCATTATATGGTGATTTGCCACCTGGTAATTTGGGTTCTTCACATTCATCTAGTTCTAGTCATGGATCTAAATTCACCTAATCAATAGGAAGAAATAGGGGAAAAAAGAACACTCCTGCTACACTAGATGGCTGACTCTGCTCAGTTAGGGACTTTGGACTTTCAGAGCAATTAAAATGCTATTTATTCTAAAGAAAATACTTAGACAAAAGACAGTCCTAACTCCACCAATAGAACGGAAGGTTTCGGCTGGCACAGAGACTTGGAAAACACAAATTACAACTAAGGAACTGACGTTATCAAACATCCCTTCAAGTCTCCTCAGACAGTGGGAGCACACACAGAGGTACCAAATGAACAGAATAGACCTAGGAAGAGTATCTAGAAAAATAGAATAGTTTACAATCTGCCTTCTCATGGCAGCATCAGCAGTGACAAGTGTCCCTAACATAATCACCAATCGTAGCAGCAAAAGGAAAAAAAAATAGGAAAAGGGATTTCTCTCCTGCAGTCCCTCCCAGCTTCTAAACTCTTATTGTTACACCAAAGAAAAGCCCCATGCTACCTTGCCCCTCACTCACAGCAGGCTTCCATAGCATCAAAGGTCTAGGTAAGACACTTGGGAGCCCACCATTCCTGTTCCATTACAGTGATTTCTTCAGAAAAACATGATCTATCCCTTGCACAGAAATATGAAGGGCTGTGCACTGAACAGCAATGGGTCAAATCATCTTGACTATTCAAAGAGTTGATGTACTAGCAAATGTCCTTATAGAGGAAGTTAAAATTATTTTGTACAATGTCAATGGCTACAAAGTGCTGGGGGTTCCGCTATAGAATTTGTAGAATTTTGGGAAGTTCCCAAAATTTTGTCCAGGAACTCGCTTATTTTAATAATTGTAAAGTTTCAGAGTAGCAGCCGTGTTAGTCTGTATCCGCAAAAAGAAGAACAGGAGGACTTGTGGCACCTTAGAGACTAACAAATTTATTAGAGCATAAGCTTATGCTCTAATAAATTTGTTAGTCTCTAAGGTGCCACAAGTCCTCCTGTTCTTCTTTTTGCGGATACAGACTAACACGGCTGCTACTCTGAAACTTTACAATTATTAAAATAAGCGAGTTCCTGGACAAAATTTTGGGAACTTCCCAAAATTCTACAAATTCTATAGCGGAACCCCCAGCACTTTGTAGCCATTGACATTGTACAAAATAATTTTAACTTCCTCTATAAGGACATTTGCTAGTACATCAACTCTTTGAATAGTCAAGATGATTTGACCCATTGCTGTTCAGTGCACAGCCCTTCATATTTCTGTGCAAGGGATAGATCATGTTTTTCTGAAGAAATCACTGTAATGGAACAGGAATGGTGGGCTCCCAAGTGTCTTACCTAGACCTTTGATGCTATGGAAGCCTGCTGTGAGTGAGGGGCNTCGATCCCCGAGAGATCGATTTCTACCCACCGATTCAGGCGGGTAGTGTAGACCTAGCCTGTGATAGTGACAGGCCGCAGAGCTCAAAGTACTTTTGCGCTCAGACAAAGGATGGAGAGAGATAGCACTAGTGAAACTAATAAAGTGCATATATTGGGCTCTTCCAGGAGGTTCTTTGCATTCCAAAAGCTCTGACTCCCTTTATGTTTAAAAGAATATGGGATAATATGAAACCAAAGTATTTTCTACAGCCAAAGAAGGCAGAACACACTGTAGCTTGCAGAATATAAACAACCTTATCAACTAATTAATGAGCATGAGGGGGAAAATTAAGAATTCTTCACTAACAAACATCCTACTCTAAATTAACAGAAAGGAAAGTATTGGGGAAAAATTCAAAGATAAAAGTAGTCAAAAGTCTAACCCAGTCATCTTCTCAAGACAGGTTTGGTCTCATCTCCTGAAGACAGAAAAACAGATGGGCACATTTAGACAGCCAGCTGGCCTCTTAAAAATAAAAAAATCTTTGCATTTCTTTGATTTCCATCTGCTGGTAGAAAAGTTTGCATCTATTTTCAAGTATTGCATAGAGATGTTGGTGAAATTTGATTTAAGGTAGCACAAAAGATGAACTTCATATCATGTTAAATATATTTCTGCATTCTTCTGTTGCATGGCACTTACCCTTCATAGTCTGTAAAGCTATCAATGCATATTTTATTTGCTGCATCCCAGATTTTAACAGTTTTATCCTCACTGCAAGATGCTATTAATCTTCCATCAGGTGAAAATCTGAAAAGTATAAAAAAGGTTTCTATTTAAGAAGTAGTATCAAATATTCAGTAATAAAGGTAACTGAATAGTAAATAAATATTAAAAGATATTTTCTAGGACAATCTCAGTTTTCAGTTTAAGGGTGTTATACTTACTGAGAAACCTCAAGTTCGCAAAACTAGGCAGAAAAGATTACCTCTTCCTACACCATTTATATATATATATATATATATATATATATATATAAAAACCCTTTTCCACCCCTGAAATCTAAAAACTAAAATATATTTTTAAACACCGATACAGCTGAATGGGGGAGGGGGTAGAAGAATGACCTGTAGGCTGAATCCAAGTATGAAAGTTTCAGCTCTAAAGGAGAAATTTGCAGAAACATTACAAGTGAATGAAAACAGAGTGTCATACTAGAACTCTGCATTTAAATTTTAAACTAAGGCTTTCTCTACCATAAATATTTTAATGGTATTAAACGTACACATGCTTGCGAGTTTTCACTAAGTAAGTCTTTCTAAACTAACAATGATCCATCAATAATTACCCTAAACTCTCTCAGACTGGTTAATCTGATTTGTTTTGTTTCTTATTTTTAAAAGTTTTCATGAATCAAAGTCAAACTTATTAGTCTAGTTTCTCCAGTATTCATTACTTCTCTTTTTTAAATACAGGTGCAGTATTGCACTTCTGTAATCCTCTGGGAGTTTTCAAATCTGATTGCCTTATGGTTCTGTTCTTCTTTTCACCAGTTGAGTCCTCTAGTGTTCTATAGTGAATTTCATTATGCGTTGCTATCAGAATATATTCATATTTTTCAAAATTCAATATCAATGCTGATGTTAATCAAACAATTGATGAACCTCTTCTTTAGAGCCAAGCAGAACAGTAATGGGCAATTCCCCTCTCACTGTCCTTGGAGATTTGCTCTGTCTTTAAGTAAAAAGAACAGGAGTATTTGTGGCACCTTAGAGACTAACAAATTTATTTCCGAAAGCTTATGCTCAAATAAATTTGTTAGTCTCTTAAGTGCCACAAGTACTCCTGTTCTTTTTGCAGATACAGACTAACATGGCTGCTACTCTGAAACCTGTCTTTAAATAGTGAGCCAACCCTATTGTTTGCTTTATTTAAAGAGAGACCAGGTGAACGAGTTATTGTCTTTTATTGGGCCAAATTCTGATGGTGAAAGAGATGCACAGAGCTCTTCTTCCTCTGAAGTGCACTGTGCAGCTCGAAAGCACGGCTCTTTCACCAAAAGAAGTTGGCCCAATAAAACACATTACCTCATCCTTCCCTTGTCAGTGTCATATCCTGGGACCAACACAGCCTCAACACTGCAACCAACTGTGCATTTAAAGACATTTTCTGGTGCACTATCCACTTCTGTAAGTCATAAATAACAACCTGCTTTCTACTTTGGCTTGTAACCATCCCTATGTAACCTTACTATCCGAAGAGAAAAATAGGAATTTGAAAGAAACTGTATGTATGTGGAAAAGCTAAAACATAAGTTTCAAACACAATTACACATACAGAATATAGGAAAAACAGGATAAAAATA
The DNA here is from genome assembly GCF_013100865.1 of Trachemys scripta elegans. Lineage (NCBI taxonomy): Eukaryota > Metazoa > Chordata > Testudines > Emydidae > Trachemys > Trachemys scripta. The sequence continues at coordinate 77,400,156 of NC_048298.1, forward strand.
CAGTAAGTCTTACTTTTTCTTCAAAAACAAAATTCCCATATATATTATTATTTTTTCAATATTTGTTGTGTACAGTGATAACAACTAGATATATTTAAGTATTATAGCCCAGATATTTAAAGGTATTTAGGCATGCTGAGCTCAATGTACAAAGCCTAAATGATTTAGGAGGCTAAATTTCATTTTCAAAGGGGGTTTAGGAACTTAGGTGCCCAAATTCCAGCAACTGGCAAGGGGATTTTGGTTTCTAAATCAGTTAGGCATTGTACACTGAGCTCAGCAACACCTAAGTACCTTTAAAAATCTGGGCCTATAGCACTAAACTTATTAAAATGAAATAACATACCTTATGATACATCATTCACATTTAACAGCTTTCTATCATTTACACATTTTTCTGCATGCTTGTTCAGCCTCTGGAGAATAAAATGCCTTGTTTGAAGTTCTAAACAAGGAAATTGGCATATAATGCTCCTCCTTTACAAACGCACTATGAAAGAACACAATAACACAACACTCACTTGGCACAGCGAACCCAGTGTGTGTGCTGGGATAAGGAAAACAAAAGGCGCTGCCGGTAGACACTCCATACTTTTATTGATTTGTCATTGGACGCTGTAACTAGGAACTGGCCATCATGTGAGAAGTTCACACTACGGACAGGTGCAGTATGGGCTTTCAGGGCTGAAGATTCTCCATGACTGAAAATATACGTTAACATTTTACACAATATTAACCTTGTAGAGGATATAAAACTCAATAATAATCTGACACTGATTAAAAGATCAAAATTAATCTATTTCTCCCTTAATACACCTAAACACAAGAACAATCTCTCTTGGTGAAACCTGATTATGTGGTTTTGTCTAAAGTCCACAGACATTTTTGAAAAAAAAAAAAAAAAAAAAAAAAAAAAAAAAAAACAGGTTTTCTAATCTAGCAGAAGTTTATTTATCTAGATGACTAACTCTAAAACATAAAAGTACTTTGCCTTGCCAGCATTTGCCTTGCTATTTAGTTCAGAATATGTAATTAATGAAATAAAAATATTTTAATAGACTGTAATAATCTAACAATCTTAAGAGTGAAGGTAAACACTAGCCTCTATACTGTAAAATGTCTTTAAAATATTTTTTGTTCATAATCACTACCATTTTTCTCTAAAGGAACCGACAAATTTTGATTGAATGAATAAAAGTTGCTGTGTTGTCTTGGCTTCCTTCAACACTTACCCCCAAATTGCAAACGGTTGCACAGAATTTTAGCCGTACAACTCCCATTTAAGTAAATGTATCCTTTGAGTTTGAAAGAAACACTGCCACGTGAATTTAGGCCTTCCTCCTCCTGCTACCCACTCATTCTTGCCTGCCTTGAGCTAAGGCCTCCTAATTTCTGTACTCTTATAGAACTGCAGAGGAACCAACGAGAATGAAGAACCTTGCTTCCAGCTGCCCACAGACTCCCATTATCCCTCAAGACCACCTGACGTGGGAAGGGGGCAATAATCTACAGATCTGAAGTTTCTCCTATGTTGGTACTGCAGTATCAAAATATATAACCAATACACTTCAGTTATACTCACACACAGGGAATCCATAGTCTAACAGTCCGATCCTGAGAAGCAGATGCCACGAGGTGCCCATCTGGTGAAAACTGTACACTGGTCACAGCTTCCACGTGACCCACAAATCTGAAAGCTCTGGACTGTGGCTTCAAATTCCATATCATAAGAAATCTATCCAAAGAAGATGAGGCTGGCAAAAAATAATTTGAAAGCTATTTTCTGTTAAAAGCAAACAACAACATCACTTGAAATTATAAGAATTCTGATAATTATTCAAATTTAAAATATACATAATAGTTACATACTTAACTGGTGACAGTACCTTAAATTCCACTATCATTAACAATCTGTTAATTTTTAATATGGAAGTCAAATGACACAAAATGCCTACAAAAACAATTACTGCAGATTTTGTCAATGCCACTGAATTTATTATCTATTTAATGTTTTGAGAGAACGGTTTGGTCTAGTGGCCCTAGTACAAAGTCTGGGAGCCAGCCAGGAACTCCTAAACAGACATTTTGACACTAACATTGGCTCACTGTGACTTCAGACAAGTCACTCTAAATTTTCTCATCTGTAAAATAAGGACATTATTTTTGAGGTGTATTGAGCAAATTAGGGTGCAAAGCACTTAGAAGATGAAAATACTGTAAATATTCCAATAACTATAACACAGGTTTGACAATGCTGAACAAAATTTAAAACATCTGGAAACAGGCTAGCGAATACTGCCTTTTCTATCTGCAGCTATTTAAAGTCACAGTGGTGACATGAGCCACATTTTCACAGATGGGTGCCTAAAGTTCCGTCTCTACTGTGGGATTTTCAAAAAGCACTAAGTGTTGGCCTAACTCCACAGAGGTAGGCTTGTGCTAAACCTCTACTTGAAAATTCCACTCCTAATATCTGTTTCAGTCACCTAAATTGGAACAAACGTGTCCAAAAAAGTAATTAGGTATCTAAGTACTCAAGTTTGAACATTTTGCACATTCTTTGAGTTCATGTGAATTTAATGGGAAACTGAGGCTGTTGGTTAAACAGCAGCAAGCACTGGAACATATTTGTGTGTCTTTGCAGTCAGAACAGTTGATCATATACTGGACATAATTCAGTATAATGATGTGTTTAACTTTCTAAGCAAAATGTTTTCCAGACTTTGTCTGGAAGTTTCTGAGCAGCTGAATGAAAATGACCAGTCTGGTAAAGTTAGGGTTACCAGATAGCAACTGTGAAAAAACAGGATGGGAGTGGGGGCAGGAGGGGAGGTAATAGGCACCTATATAAGAAAGAGTCCCAAAAAACGGGACATCTGGTCACCCTAGGTAAAGTTCTATGTCAGTGCTTGGAAAAGATGAAGGCAGGGAAGGCATGGGAATGACTTGTGTGTAGCGGGTGGGGATGGCGTAATCAGAAAGGAAAAAAAAAAGAAAGGAGAGAAGAAACAAATAATTCCTTCCTCACTGCAAGTGGGAAAAGAGGGGATGGGCGAATAGGATCTCCCTTGCAATTGCAGAAGATGTGAAAAAGTTAATACTTCTCTGCCCAACTTGCACCAGTGACGGCAGTAATTTGGGAAGCAAGAGATGAAGAAGAAACCTCTAAATTTAAAGAGACATATACAGCACAAGACAAGACTAGTACATAAGATGATGAGCCCCCCCAGTAGAGTCTACACAGTTCTCTCCATGGATCTAATCCCCGCTTTTCCCAGAAGCCAAGGAGAAGGGTAGTCTCTGAGGCAAGGTGTTACCCCTGGATCCCCTACTTTGGAGGATGTGTGGTTTGTAGGTATGTGATAAAATAACGTACTTTCAAATTTAGAAAAACTTATAGTAGGCTCTGATAATATTTTGTGTCTTTTTTTTTGGCTGTAGAAGAGAGAATTTGAGTTCACCACCTTTGAAATAATGGGACAGATTATTTATTAGGCCACTACTTTCTAAACTAAATATAATCCACAAACCACCAGCAACCCCTGGAGCATAAGCACATAGCACTGGCCCTCTTCCTTGCTTTCAGACATTAACATATTTTTAAATTGCATTCTAATTCCTTCCTTTTACTGCTTTACTACCACAAATAAGTAATTGTTTATATTAAGCTGGGGAAAAAAAAAAAAAAAGGAGACAGAGAGGTAGACATGAGATGAGCACAATGAAAAGAAAGGAAATTCTGAGCTGAAGCTCTCATTCCATCCTTAACTAGGGCCCCGATTCTGGAAAGAGAACTGAGTTCCATTAATTTCAATGGAATCCTGGAAGCAGAAATAGTCAGGCTATCTCAGGAATTGGGACTAACTGTGGTGTACCTTCTACATAAGATTTCACACTATCTTAAACCTCTGGAATACCTTAGCACAATAATATATAAATTAAGACATGGCGGGAAAGAATTACACCTCTAGCCCGATATAACGCGACCCGATATAACACGAATTCGGATATAATGCAGTAAAGCAGTGCTCCGAAGGAGCAGGGCTGCGCACTCTGGTGGATCAAAGCAAGTTCGATATAACCTGGTTTCACCTATAACGCAGTAAGATTTTTTGGCTCCCGAGGACAGCGTTATATCGAGGTAGAGATGTATTATAAATACATCTATGGTTAATGTTGTTAACAGCAACAACTTCTCTCTTCAACAGTGGTGTTGAAACCATATTAGCTGCAACCGAATTTAAATTATTCTTTATCTGTAACAAAATGCACTTTATAAGTGATTAATAATTATTACCTTTAAATTAATTCTTCTGTTTCTTTATTCCAGTTTAAGATGGTTCTCTGAGTTATCCAAGCAAAGTATTTCACAGAATTATTTGTAAAATTGTTTCCCTTTTTGCACCATTTTCCCCCCCCCATAAGATATTATAAATGCATTAAGTTCTACAAATTTCAAATAAAATGTTAAAATACCTATTTAAACATGGCTCTTCCCAGGCGGGAGCTAAATATGATGTCCCAAGCCATTGTAGACCAAGCCTAATTGTAACAAAATGTGTTACTGGATGTATCAACACTGGAAAATGTAGTGTGGTATAATGCTGTCTGATCTTTATATAGATATGATACATTGCCATGTTACACCCTTTAAACACACTAGGTGGGTCCATAGACTAGTTTTGTAAAACAGTTTATAACATGAGCACGTCTGGTGTATGTGAACACCTTTCATGTTTGAACATGGTTCTAGTTAACTACCCTTCTACACTAAAACAATCATGTTTTAACAGGGCAAAAACTTGACTGTGCACAAACCTCATGTCATAACATTGTTGATTCTTGTCTGCATACAAAAAACAATATTACAACCACAGTTTTACTTAAGTATCTAATGATACAGGCAATAGAAATTAACAATAGATTTTTCTTTACATATTTTGCTTTTCTTCATATGAATCAAAGACTTGCACATCCAACAATGGAACGATAGTCTATGCAAACACCAGTTTTATACATTTCTGGACTGCAATTATTAGTAAAAGGGCACTCAATCAAGGATACCTCTTTGGCAGTAAATAAAGACATCTGGACTTACTTCTTCCCCCACCCCTCAATACTGCCAAATTCAGAATAAAAATAATTGGCCACATTGATCACGTCTATCAAAGACAGTAAGGTTCCATCTAGAGTGGAACTCCTACTTACTCGACCACCCCCCCCCCCACCCCGAACACCACAGCAGTGCTGATATTGTTAACAAGATTTAGTAGGACTGAACTGTTCTACAACTTTGACCTTTTGTAGAACTGATAGACAGTTAAACATCTACTTAATGCTCAACTATATCAGGAGGCTACCTTGCTGTAACGAGGTCATGCAGTAAAATAGGAATTACAGTGTAGATGAACTTAAATATTCAAATCAAATGGGGACATTAAAACAACTACGCCTCTATCAAATATTCTTTCATCATTAGTTACTGTTGTATATGTATTTACCACTGTAATTCTAAGGAGTTTCTATTTGATGATAAATAAATTTCTGCCAAAGGGATGGAGAGGCTGCTTAAATTCCGAATCTTTATTGGGTATTAAGCAGAAGAGGTTTAATATTATTAACCTTTATAAAATGCCAAAATACTGGAGTTCATTCTAAATGTAGTGGGCACTAATATAAGTGGAAAAGATCAAAAACAAAACAAAAGCCAGAAAACTAACCGACGTTCAATTATAATTTTTATTACTGTTTTAAAAAAAAATTACATTTAATCAATGTTAAATTTACATAGTTTCTTTTGTCATTTAAAATCAGTAGTTTAAAATCCACATACAGTAATTTTATTTCCCCCAAAATTCTCATAAAACTATGATAGAATTAAAAATAGATATATTTATACCTTTGTTTCTCAGAGTATCAGATTTTCCAGAAATCTGCACACAGAATTAAAAGATTACAGTAGCAATGCTTCAGTTACGGTTGAGATTGCCATTTCCAAGTTCCTATTAGATATTTATATTTTAAAAATTGCTCCGATTGGACAGAAGTGTTGCATTCTTAGTCTTATTTTTCTGTTTAAAAAACCTGAAATATGGGATAAGAAAATTCTCTTGAATTGTTTGTCAGTTATAAGTGCATTGAAAAAAGTGTAATATTTAAGAAACTTGTTCATTCTTATTTTCTGCTCAGATAGCTCAACAACTTATTTTTAAACTTCCAATTCATAAAATAGTCCTCCAAGAGGAGCACAATATTTTCTAGGTTTTAAAAAAATAATAAATGTTAGAATTGAATAAAAATTGCATAGTCTGCACGCACAGTATTTCATTTCCCTCACTAAATAAGTATGCATGGCATACAAGGTAGATGCGTATGCAAGCATGAATCCATTTGGAAGTGTGCATGCTGAAACAAATTTATTTATGGTAAGGCTTTCACAAATACATGTGACCATATAAAGCTTGCTCTTTCAGAATGTCATGGGCTGTAGTCTCTCAAAGGAGTAGGTCTACAAAGGAATGCAGAGGTATTCCTTGGCACATCAGGTTTGGTGAATGTGCCAAGGAGTGCCTTGCTGATCAATATAATGTTACAATTCCCTTATTCTGTACCAATTTATACAAATCAGACTTCAAATTAGTCATTTTAAAATAAATTACAGAGAGACTTATAATGCCCAGTGCCACATAGTGGCAATCATTTTTAGTATGGCCCTGCACTACACTACTAATCCAGAATCTTCCTCATCTAGTCCCTCTTTCAGCCCAGCCCCAGAGACTCTTGCCTCAACTTGCTGGCCACTTCTTTCCCTCCAATCCTTCAAAAGTCCTTAGAAATACCCCTGAACACACACCCTTTTCCCTCTTCCCTCATTATTGCTAGAAAGTCCCTAGCCCTTTTACGACCCCACTTTCTCCCTCCAAATAGCCATCTCCTTTCCCTTCTGCCTAGCCCTGGCTGTAATGAACCAACACCACCTACTATATCCCACTAGACCTTCCCCAGATTTTTATTACTCACTTCCTGTCATTAATTTGTGACTATCTGAAGGTAAGAGCTGTCAATCCAAGATCAAGTTTTGGTATCTGGTGGCTACTGATAGACAGCACAAGATGAATACAGGAAAAAGAAAAAAAACAAACAAACAAAAAAAAACCACCCTGGATTTGCCAAAGCTTAAGCCAATGCCTCAAAGAATCATGCAGAGGCCCCAACACGCTTGGTACTGGCATTGTACTTTTTCTAGAATATGCAATCCAATGATCATACACCTAAGAAACTTTATTTGAACATCCTATCTAGGATCACATATTTAAAGAAACACCTTAATGCAATGGTTCTCAAACTGCAGGTCGCTTGCAGACCAATCAGCACACAGCTGCAGCCCACGTGACATCCTCAGGGCCACACAGGCCGTATACATATTGAGTGAATGTGGCCTACATAAAACATAGAGAGCTGCATATGCAGCCCGCAACAGTAAATAGGTGGAGAACCACCGCCTTAATATCACTATGAAAAGACCTACACAAGCACCTCTTTCCTTAACCTCCTAACATACTGGTATATAAAATATTACATATATTTAAAAACAAACAAAAAAAATAAAACACAACACAAGAAAGAATGCAAAAGATTATGTAAACATAATGGTAGTGTTGAGAAAATAAACAAGTGTCCAGAAATTGAGTACTAGCTAATGCTTAGAGCACTCAGGATGTGCATACTAGTTCTGAGAATTCAAAGATGAGAAACAGATGTCAACATGACACCCATCCTTTTCTCTCTCACACTCAAGATAAATGCACCACACACACTCTATAGTCTCCCACCCCTAACCATCCCCTTCCCACCCCCAACCTCCACCTGGCCAACATTCTCATACTGCTAGCCCATCTTCCTAGTTCCACTACCTCACTACCTCTAGCATTGGGGTGGGTGGGGGGGAGGAAGGAGGTGTTGAAGAACCAAGTTGCTTTCAGGAACTAGGGCAAGACTGAAGAGGTGTTCACGTGTGGAGAGGGATATGAATTAGAGAATGAAGCACGGTCAGTCCTAATGTTTCCCGTCTTCCAAGTAGTTAGAAAATAGAAACTTTCATTCCTTTCAAAATAATATGACCTCTTCAACACCCTTAGGAGTTGGCAGATCTCCAATAAAGTAAACACCTGGATGATTATACAACGTACTAAGGATTAAGGTTCGACTTCCCACACCAATGTTAACTCAGCCATGTACTACCGTATTATTTATTCTGTGAATTTAATGAATCAGAACTCTACAAAAATAGAAACCTTAAGTCAGTATGAAAAGGCACTTTTAAATATTAATTCCCAGTATTTGCCAACCCACTTTCGTACACTTCAGCATAAGAGATTCAGTTCCTAAACTACTATAGGGAAGGCTCTCAGAGGACATCCATGTATCAAAGCATAGCCAGCCACTAATTTACTCTGAAGTTCTTCAGGTAATAACTATCATCAGTGGCTATTTTATTTCTCAAACTTCCAAATTTGATTTTTATCTGCAGCATTACAAGTCCTCATTTGCACATCAGGCCGACCCTCAGAAGTACGATAAGCACTAAGGCACTTTCCTGAATGAGGATGATAAATAGTCCCATCCTCTTTAAAATGCCATATGATATTTTCTGGGATAGGGGATCTATCTTTTGGGCAGTTCCTCATGCCAATTAAGTCCTTTTGTTCAGGGACTTCAGCACATAGTTCAGTCACAGAGTTAAACCTAATTTCTTTACTCGATGTATATTCAAAGAACTGATTGCCTCCTTGACCATGACATCCAAAGAGAGACACGTAAGTCCCAGTAGGATTATGTTCAGGTGAATTGTAATCGAGACATTCTGATGATATTCCCATACTGTGGATAGCTCCATGCCAGCCTGGACGATCCTCTGGTACATGTAAGTTGGAAAAAATATTTTTCAAATACCAGTCAAAACTCTTACATTTCAAACGCTCTCTTACTAGTTTTCTTTCAGAAATATCACCATAATTTTCTTTTCTTGCTGGAGGATTTCTATTGTAAAAATGTTCTTTATATTCATCCATCCACACTTCGGCAGCACGTGCAGTGTTCTGAAGGAAATTTGGCCTCGCATATGGAGCCCGCTTTGGAAACACATGGCCTACATGGGAACAAGGATGGATCTCCAAGGTGCCGCCACATTGCCACACCCTGAATGATAGTTCTAAATTCTCCCCACCCCAGACATCCATCCCTGTGTCATATGTACCAAGATACTCAAAATACTTCTTACTAACTGCAAATAGCCCACCAGCCATAGTTGGGGATCTAATTGGGTCAGTTTTAGATTTCCATCTTTGACGTTCATGTTCAGGCACAGAATGCCACTGAAATGTCAATCGCCAGTCAAATCCCCCAATCATGGGCTCACCCGTCTGCATGTAGAATTCAAATGTATTCCAATCAATGGTATCTATAACAGGACAAATGATCACAGTCTCATTCTCAGCAATCCTCTCTAAAAGTGGTTCCAGCCAACCAGAGTTACACTCACAATGACAGTCTAGGAATGTGAGGACATCACCAGTAGCAAAGGTAGCTCCAATTAAGCGTGCACGAACCAGTCCTTCTCGTTTGCTGGTTCTTATCAAACGAACTCTTTTCAGGTTACTAATGTACTTTTCAAGTTCAGCCTTCAGATATATTTTATCGCTCAAGTCATCCACTAGTATAATTTCTTTTAGAAGTACTGCAGGAGATGTTTCAAGAACGCTGTGAACTGTCCGCAGTAAGGTTGACCAAGCTTCATTATAGAAAGCAATTATAACGGATGTAGTTGGAAGTTTTCTATAGTTGTAAGATTTGGCTTTACATTCATACATTCGATTGTCCTGTATGTGACGATGTAGAGATATTTTGTCACTCAAATAAATATTAATTGCATATTTTTCAATCAGCTCTTCTTCAAGTTTCTTTTCCTCAGGAGTCAATTGTGGACGAGCGGCCTTACCCCATTCTCCTGGCGCAGAAGAATCAGGGGGGGATTTTTCATAAACTGGACGAGCCAAATCCTCTGCTTTTTCTGCTCTATTAGAAAAGTGCCTCTCCCATCTCCCATTGGTGACGCTGCCTCCGGTGGAGGAGGCATGGAAGGTAGAAACAGACAGCTCCACTACGAAGTAGGCAACCATCAAGAGGCCAAGCAACAGGCAGCTTCTGCCAAGCCAAGTCCATCTTCTGGCCAGACGGATCCTCATTGCAAGCGATTAAACCAGCCGCGGGCAGACGAGAGAGCTGTAAGTTCTTGCAACGCTCTGCCCCTTCCTGGCACTGCCGGGAGCCGCGGACGGGCAGCAGTTCCGGGCTCAGGCTGCTGGGGACGGGGGCGGGAGGGTTGCAGCAGGTCCTCTTCTTCCCGGATATAGAGTCCGGAGCGGGGATGCGGAGGAGCAAAAAAAAACAACGAAGCAGCGTCCCTCCCCTCCTCCTGTGCAGAACGCCCCCGCCTCAGTTCTCTCGTGCCTTACTTCCTCCTCTCTGTCCCCAGGACAAACCCCTCCCTCGGGCACTCTCCCTCCGCCTTGTGGTTTGCTCAAAAAGTTGTCGCTTAAGAAAGGGGCAGAGAGCCTTTCGCCCGTCTGACCCAGAGAAACGCCTCCCCCCTCCCACCCTGTGCGCCAGCCCCGCCTCCGTCAGCCCCACCCGACGGGAGCCGGAGCTAGACCCGCAGCCACACAAGCACGCTTCTCCGGAAGCCGCTGAGAAAGTTTCCTCAGTCATCCCGGAGAGCAAACACGGCCTCCTGCCCAAGCGACAACCTGTAGGGGCCACCCACCTGTAGCCATCCTCTCGCTCCTCCTCCTCCGTGCGCTCCAGCGGCACTGTACCCTCCTCCCCATTGAGTACAGTCCCGTAGCAGGAGCTGGGCGTCTGGATCCTACACAAAGCGTTCAGCACAAGCTGGCACTTTAACGCGCAACCAAAGGTAACAAACTCACCAAGTGCCGTGGTGGTCGGGCTGAAGTCAACGCCGGTGACTGCAGCTTTATGGCCTTTAAAGGGACGAATTAAGATAGGATCCTCCTGGAGAAGAAGAAGTAATATCTGAGAACTCAGTTTTGAGTCACCACCTGATTTTTGTTCTCTATGTCAACCCGGAAGTCGCCATGTTAAGATCACACCAAGATCAATATTGAAAGGAGGTAGCTTCTCTCAGATACAATTTATAGATTCTGGGAAAGCAGCAGCGCCTTGGCCCTGAATAAAACTTCCTTCCATTATAATAACAGTGGGGAAGGAGAGTACTGCAAAGCATCCTAAAAGCTAGAACGCTGCTCAAGGTTGCATTGTTCTGAGAAGTGCGGTGACAGCTAAGAGGCCCAGGCATAAGTGCTGGTCTCTAGATGTTGACATGGAGAAAAATCCCGAGAAGACAGGCCCTACAGAATGTCCCTATAGCACAGATGTTCCCGAGCAACAACCTGCCGCCCGTGTGGAATCCGGCCCTGGAGGGCAGTAAAACGCCCTGCAACAAACAGGACTGATATAGCAAATCATATGCAAGGCCACCCTCCTGCTCCCCTTTAAGGGACTGTAACTCTCCTCTGACAAATCAGAGTGAGAGGGCGTTTTGAATGTGTTTTGATTTGGTTACCGCAAACGAAAACCCTGGAACAGCTGTTGGACGGCCCCCGCCCTCCCTGTTTCAAGGGCAGGGATTTTCCATCGGCAGAGCGAGCTGTGACAAACTTTTCCCCGTTCTCTTTGGGCTCCAGGCCCCTTTCCAGTTGGCCAGTTCGCTCACTGAGGAGCGTCCACCACTCCCCAGACGCCCATCACCGTGCAGCTGAGCGCTGCCCTTAGCGGTAACAGCAGGAGTAGAGGAAAAGAACGGGCACTAGCGGGTCCCGGTGGAGAAGGGGCAGCGCATGGGGCGGGGCCAGAAGGCGCGGGCCCCAGCCTACTCCGCCGCTTGGTGCCCAGCCGGAGACACGCTCATCAGTTCGGGGCCGGGCGGGCGGCTGTCCGGGGCTCCCCCAGCGCGCACAGCAGAGCTACCGGGTCCCTCCCTTCCCTCTGCCCCAGGAACGGGGCTAGGCGGGCAGCGTCTCCCCAGGCCCGCCCCCTTACCAGCACAGACGCCATGGGACAGGGGCCCGGCGCGCCCGCTCGAGGCGCTGCGATCCCCTGCCCTGAAACACCAGCAGCCGCGCCGCGGCCCAGTCAAACCCCCCGCGCTCCAGACCCGACTAGTCGAGTCCCGAATTCGACCCTAGCTGCAGCCCCTGGCTGGCTGCGGGCCCCATCCAACCCTGTAAGCGCGGCGCCGAGCTTAGAGCCGCATCCATGTGATAGGCACTCGACTCGCCCTTAAAGAGACAGTGACCCCCCCCCTCCCAGTTGCTTGGTTACCATGAGCGTCCGTGTCCCCCTCTCTGCGCAGTCCTCACGGCCCCAGAGAGGCGCGCGCTACGGCTCTAGCCCCTGGCCTGCCCCCGCCCTCGCTGCAGCACGAGCCCAGCGGGACTGAACGCCCAACGGTGCTTGCGCTGCTGACCCGCCGCCCGGGGGAGGAGCGGGCCACGCAAGTAGGCCGGGAATCACCCCGCCGAGCCAGCTTGGGGAGCTGCACTCTGGGGGGACCCACCTTCCTTCCTAGCGCCTTAAGATTCAGGGAGCGTTAGAGGCAAATCCCCTCGATCAGCCATGCTCCATCCGTGCTGTGGCGAGGGAGCTGTTGGGCGGGGAAAGGAGAATTGTTGCCCAAGGAGATTTGTACGGTAAATGTGGGCAAATGTCAGTGAATTTAAATTTCACGCGCAGGGTTGAAAAAAGTCATTCATCTGCACCACTCAAAGCGTAGGACAGGCATCGTAAGCAAAATGCTGCTTGAGGACAAGAGTTTAATTGAAGGCTGTCCACTTTGTATAGTTTAACAGGTGGTATTGACAGTTTGTATTTTAACAGTTAGAAAACTTTAACTTTTAAAATCTCACTGGTCATTGTCATTAAATAATTGTCTTCCCCCATAATTTCCCACAACTGTGAAAATTGTATTCAATTTTTAAAAAATGCTTAAAATTTAAAAAAAATGAATTCTGCCAAAATTACTTTTACCTGAAGAAGTATGATGGTGAATGAACTCCACATACTTAGGGAATCTGCTGCGCAGTAGCCGATTTCAGGGGCTTGCAGGTTTGTTTCCCCTTATAGAAGAAATCAGTGATGCAGAAGAATCTAAGTATTTTAAATAGGGTTACTTATTTTAATTTACACTGTATAAAATCAATATCTCAAAGATTGAGGTGATCAGAAATTACAGTAATAGAGGAGGGTATATAAATCCTCGAAGACAGATTTACACCACTCCTTGAACAAAGGCAGTCAAGCAGCACACAAGCTCTTTCACCAATACCCAGGGAGAAACTCTAACCCACAAACTGACTAGTTAGAGACACGAAGATAGATCAGCCTTTCCTGCTGCTTGCTTTCCTGCAGCTCCTCCCCAAAAGAAACATTGCAAAACTAACAGCAGCAGCATTTCTTCAAGACTGAACAGTACTTGTCCAATTAAAAAAAAAACATTAAACCTACAGGTAACAGACCTAGCTATTGACTCTTGCCATAAAAATATGTATAGAAATGGCTGAAAATGGTCAGAATCCAAAATTTGTTTACCCATCATTTAATGGGCTATGGCCTGAATCAGATCACAAAAACTCCTTCTCCCAGATGTTGCATTCCTTAAAGCCAGACAGGAAGAAATGGATAAACCCCGAATAGAGCAATCACGAAGGAGACTGCTTACTGATCTCAAGGAAAGGAGAAAACACTTACAGAAAAGGTAATGTAATATAGGCTAGCTTAGTACGCTTTTATTCTATACGATTTACTTTTCTGTATTTTCTATGACAAATATTATTGCTCTGTTTAAGTAATTGGAACTGGTGGCTGTTACTGAGGAGATTCCCCAACAGAAGAAATGAATCAATGCTAAAAGGAGGAGGGGTTGCACCTTGAGCATTTGATAAAGCATAGACAAAGGGTGAGATGGGGCTTAAAATTTTGCTGCCAGGATATGGGAAGGCTAGGGACCAGGAAAAGGGCAAGATTTGGGAGGACCTTAGGTTGCATCGTAGTTTCCTATTGGTCATTTTATGAATCTCATTTTCATGGTAAACATTTATGAAATTTTTGGGGCTTCTGTAAACAGATTTGGCAAACTTTCATATTTGCACTGAGAATTTTAGTTAGAAGCTCTTTCTAAAATAACACATTATTTGTTATTTGATATTTTGGTAGAGACACATAAGGTGAGCTTATTATGGAGTGGCAGTAACCACTTCATAGTTTGGGCTAGTTTCCAATTACAAGCCTGATTTTCAACCCCTTCTCTCTCCCCACACACAGCTACCCCCAACAAAGTTAATCCTCCTAAAATTTCACATACTACATCTCATTCTAGTCAGGAAATTTAAATTTTGGCTCATATCCCTACAATGGTTTGGTCTATAAACTTCATGTTTCTTTTGATTTGTTGACTTTGGTGGGCTTTGGGAGTATGTGGTTGTGGGGGAGAGCAGAAGATATCAAAGGCCAAGATTTTAAGAAACTTTTGATTTTCCTAGTGATTTCTGGGTATCCAACTTGAGACCTTAAGGGATCCAAATTGTAAGAAAGGGCTGATCACCTCTCCTCTGAAAATCTGGCTCCTTTAAAAGGTGTCCCAAGTTGGATACTAAAGCTCATTGGTCACTTTTGAAAATCTTGGTGTCATAGTTAGGGGACTAGCTGCACTTCAGGCCTCTGAGTGCAGCCCCACGGTGTACTGTAGCTCAAAGCCTGGTCTATAAACCAGGCTTGCCCTGCAGGGCTGACAGTGTTTGGGTACCTGCACAGTTCTTCCCTTAGGGAGGCTGTAATTGGTTGTATACAATGAGACAGCCTTCTTAAAACCAGAATATTATTTATTTTAATAGTAGGAACAAAGCAGTTAAAATTTAAAAAAGGATTTTAAGAAGACGTGTAGACTATTGATCTTACCTAAAGGCTTCCGTTCCCGTTCCCTGATTGTATCCTAGGCAGGACTAACTTCTTCAGGCACCCTTAGTGGAGTGTCACGTATCTCAGTCTGTTTCCCCTAAACAGCTACCCTTGGTCGAATGTTCCCTTTTAAACCCACCAGAGTTCTTTTGATTGCCTGGGATCACAGGCCTTTTCCTGTCCTGGTCCAAAGCACTTTTGTAAGGTAGCTAAAGGGGAGGCAAAAATCAAAGCTAGTAGTCTAGGCATTGTCCCTTAACAATTCTCTCTTCACCTTCTCCCCCTACACCCCCCGACACACTTTAGCCTCCAGCCCTCCACCCACCTGCCAAGTTTTGTGCAACTCCATGTCTTATCCCAGTTTGTGCTCGCTGCAAGGTTTATTGGCCTTAAGCTGAAGTTTACAGTCATGTGCAAATTATTTCATGAGCTAATTTACATAAAATGTTACATGGATCTGCATAAAACTTGGAAGCTATGAATATGATTAGGAAGCAGAGGTAGGGGTCTTAAGGAGTAGAGGGAAGAGTGTTCCTTCTCGAGAACTGGGAAATTGTATTCCATTGCTCAGCAATGGGGATCTGTCCTCTCGCCTCCTAAATTTCAGCTGACTACAGAGAAAGGAAGAGAAGTAGCAGAGGAGAGTGGCTGTTGCAGGCCTCACCAGTGGTGTAATGGTAAAAAAAATAAGTGGGTAGACTAACAAACTGTTTACCTGCGTTTACCCTTAACTACAATACTGTGCCTCTCAGAACTTCACCACCACCCTGCTTGCAGGCTATTGATTAGTGAAGCATCTCAGTAGGCTTGAGACAGCAGCAATGTCTCTTGGCTTGCCACTGTCTGCCCTCCCCCTCCCCCGGTAGGCAGGCAGGGGGTTGAAGAAGCAGACACTTGTTCACAGCCAGCTCAACTCTTACCCTGCCTGAGCTCCTCTTCCCTTCCCAGCTAGCTCTGTGTCACAATAGGGCAGAGTTAGGAACCTGCCGGCTGCCTGAGTAGACAATGAGCTGTGCAGATTGGAGAATGGAGTCCCAGCTGCTGGCCTGCCAACAGGCCGCAATTTCTTCTCCTTCCCCCTTGGGGGACAGATACAGTGAGTAACTTGGAGAGGAGGAAGCCTTAGGGATGGGCAAAGCATGGATGAACAGGGGCACTTGGGAGACAAAGCCTTTGGATTGGAGGTGCTCATTTGTTTGAATAGATGGGGAACATAAGGTGTAGGCGAGGGAGATTGGGCAGGGTGGGGGAGATCTGGAAGAGGTGTGAAGATGGGTGTCTGGATTGACCCCGGAGCCCTGGGAGAAGCAGAGCAAAAGAAAATAGGGAAAACATGAGGGACGGGGGTCATAAAGCAAAGTGAGATCATGGGAGGCAGAGTGGTGGACCATCGTAGGTGTAAATTTGAAACCTTTGGGGTAGAAGAATATTAGGTGTTGGGTAGAGGGACTGGAGGATTTTGGAAGAGGAAATAGAAAAATAGCTGAAAAGAAAGACTGACGATGAAAAAGAGCTGCCCTTCCCTTTCCCCTGCATGGATGGCACAGATAGTTTCCCAGTCCACTAAGGAGCAAGGAGAAGTACCGTACGTCCTGAACAGTGAAGAAATGGGTTCCCTCAGCCTCCCAGTGCAAATGTCTGTAGAATGAAAAAGGCAGTCCTTAGCTTTCTGCACAAGGTCAGAGGAAGGGGGAAAGGGACAGATTCCTAAAGTCCCTGTGAGACTCTGTAGTCCTATCAGAGTTGAGGTGTTTGGGCAGATAGGGGCCTCCACAGTCAGTTCTTATTGCTTTCAGAAAGAGACACTTGGTCCAAAATTCAGAAACAGCAGGAGCTCTTCCTCTTTTACTGATAAAAACTCTGTTTCAAGGCCAATGGGGGTGGCGGGAAGCCGTGGCCAGCACATCCCTCGGCCCGCTCTGCTTCCCATAGCCCCCATTGGTCTGGAGCAGCGAACCACGGCCAGTGGGAGCCGTGATCGGCTGAACCTGCGAACGCGGCAGGTAAACAAACTGGCCCAGCCCGTCAGGGTGCTTACCCTGGCGAGCCGCGTGCCATAGGTTGCCGACCCCTGGTCTTGGGCCTTGAATGTGCATGTGAGCTCCCCCAAAGCAGTGCATGATAGCAAGGTAAACTAAAGTTATACACAAAGAGCTGGCAAATATACCTAATATACAAATGAAAGTATTTGTTCCCCTCTCATTTAAAAAAAAAGTAATCAGATTATTGGTAACAAAATTTATAATAATTCTGTCAATTCTCATATTTGCCTATGTCCTTTTAAGGTTCAGAATTATTCTTCTGTGATACAAAAGTGCCATCTACTGTACCAAGTTATTGCACAGCTTCGATGGCAGTAATAAATGATGCCTCAAAAAATAGCATCAAAATACTATGTTTCAGTTGGCAGTCACTCCAATAGCTGTGTGGAAGTGCCTCAGGTACTGAGTGAAAATGGTTCGTTTTTGCTAGAAGTGTTAGTCCAACATGAAAATCCTCGTCATTATTAATGAGAAAGTCACCACGTAAAAAATGTCTTTTCCCAAACTTGGGAACAAAAGCATTGTTTTAATGGCTGACATCCCTAGGGAAAACTGTATTTTATATATAAACATTAAAAAAAAACTATGCTAAATGAAAAGGTTGCAAAGTCAAACACTCAAGTTAGGAAAGAACAGAACTAAGGTTGCCTGTGTAACCTTACATTTTGCCACTTTATGCATATACAGTAGGATAAAAAATGTTAATTACTGATCACATACTTTTCATGTAATTAAAGACTACTATAATACATATCCACAAGGTGGTTGAAAGAGGCAACCTTAAGTCAGTCCTTTCCTAGCTTGAGTGTTTTACTTTGCAACCTTATTTATCTTTTTATAGATTTTTTTTAACTGTAGTTCCCTAATTTTTAAAACAAAATTGAAATATCAGAAATCCTATTATGTGGGACCATATTGACCCCCAACTTTGGTCACCAGCAGGGGTCAGACCTTTAGAGCGCAGCATAGTTTTAACAGAGTAACTGGTAGCAGCAGTAGGTTGAGTATATGGTTAGGCACTAGAGGGGGTGCGACGCACTTTGCCAGTGAGTTTCAGAGCTGTTTACTGACAAAGGAATGCAGAGATTCAAGACTCCTGGGTTCAGTTCCAAGCTCTAGAAGGGACTGTGCACTTATGGTTATAGACCCCTGGCTCCCTCTCCCTTACTCCCAGTTCCTATGCTAGTTCCCCCACTCCTGAATACCCCCTCAAGTCCCTGGCTGCTACTCCTTCTCCTGCCTCTCATCCTCTGGCTCCTACATATAGAATTGAATACAGCTATCAGAGCACGGCTCATTCCAGATATTTTTTAATATGCCAGACATGTCAGTATCATTTCTAGCTCATGGTTAGCCTACACACACACACACTCTAAAACTCAGGCCATTCCCCTCCCCAATTCTCCTCCACCACCCTTTCTCCTCCATTTACAAAGTTTAGGCTCCAATCCTGCAGTGAGCACCACGTGGGCAGATTCATGTGTGTTCCTGCAACCCCACTGAGGGCCTCAGTCTGTTAAAAGAAATATCTCTTATTTCTTCTCATTTTCTTCTGATATTGTACTGGAGATTGTCTTCAAGCTGATGTCTGCAATTTTGAAATGGAAACTTTGTTTTTTAAAATAAAAAAGTAGTATTACTTGTAATATCTGAGATTTTTATAAAACACAAAAAACAAATTTTCTCCTCCACCCCAAGTTTGTTTTCTTGCTTTGACTGTACATAAAGTGCTGTCAATGCAGTTTCTCTATTTTGTCTTGCATTGCTCATGTGCCTCTTCTGGCCAGGCCCTGTTGAAAGGGTGTTCAACAGCAGAAGAGCTGAAACTGAAAAAATAGCAGGTAGGTGTATGCAGAGATGAAGGGGAGGGAGAAGCAGGTGTGCTTCTGAACATTTGGTGTTGCTCCTGCCTAAAAGACCCTTATAATCATCAGCATGAAGCAGGAAAGGAGATTTCCATGTTTTGAAAAGGTCAGAACATACTATTTAAAGGGCGCTCCCTGAACGTTTCTTTTTGGAAATTAAAGAACTCCTATTGACAGTGTTCCTTTAAGAGTTTTCAAAAGGGAATGTGGAATTTAGGCCATATTTCTTCTAATTCCCCTTTCACAGCTGTTTTGATGGAGGGTAAGTAACTTTCAGCCTTAACATTTAGGCCTTGTCTACGCTGGGAAGTTTCTGCATGTAAAGCAACTTTCTGCGCTGTAACTCCCAAAGGGGGGACACACTGCCATGCAGTGTGCAGAAACTGTGCAGTTGTAGCGCTGTAAAAAAAACCACCCCAACAAGAGACGTACAGCTTTCTGTGCAGGGGCTACAGTGCCAGTATAGACACCGTCGTTGATTACAGTGCTGCAGTTGGCCTGTGGGAGGCCCACAATGCCTGTTTTCGCCTCTCTGGTCATCTGTCTGAACTCTACTGCCCTACCCTCAGGTGACCAATCATCATCATCCCCACCCTGTAAATTCCTTTGGAATTTTGAAAGTCGCCTTCCTGTTTGCTCAGTGATGTGTGCAGTGGTCTCAGCGCATCTTTCCAGGTGGCCATCCCTGCTCCATGCACCAGGCAATCCCCCGCTTGGAGCAATGCCAAGCTGCTGGACCTCATCAGCATTTGGGGAGAGGAGGATGTCCAGTCCCAATTGCGCTGCAGCTATAGGAATTATGATACCCACGGACAGATTTCACGATGCATGACAGAAAGGGGCCATGACCAGGACACATTGCAGTGCAGGGTCAAAGTGAAGGAGCTGCGGAATGCCTACCACATGGTATGGGAGGCAAACTGCCACTCCGGTGCTACATCCACGAACTGCCGATTCTACAAAGAGCTGGATGTGATGTTTGGCAGGAACCCCACCTCCACTGCGAAGACTATTGTGGATACTTCGGTGACTCACGTGTCAGTCGAAAGTGGACCGAGGCAGGAGGAGAAAATCTTGGATGAGGATGTGGAGGGGGACCCAAAGGGAGAGGATGATTCTGAGGTCAGAGATGCATGTAGCCAGGAGCTCTTTTCTACTCTGGAGGAGGCTAGCCAGTCACAGCTGTCAGATGTTGGCGAATTGCAAACAGGAGAGGAGGCCCCTGGTAAGTGGATTTGATTTTGGGAATCACTGAAGCAAGTTGTTGGGGGAGGAGGATTGCAGAAAGCAGGCTTGTCTCCCACCGCATGCCTAGTCGGAGTGGCAGAACAGGCTGTTGATTGACTCCCTCACTTCACAGGAATCTCCCTCAGAGATCTCCAGAAAACTCTCCTGGAGATACTGAGCAATCCGCTGCCGCAGGTTCTTCGGCAGAGCTGCTTTGTTTCTTGGTAACTTTCCTGCGCCACCATGCTGTCACAGGGGGAGGGAAGGGGAACCATTGCTTCACACAAGCGAGCCATATAAGGGCCAGGGCGGAAGCCGCAGTCTTGGAGAAGACCCTCCCTTGATTCACTGCCTACCCTCAGCAGTGAGATATCTTCCATAAAGGTCACATCCTGTGAAAAGTCTGGGGACAGGAATGATTATCAGGCCCACCCTACAGTGCTGGCTCTCCCCAAGAGCCATGTGCCCAGTGTACAGCAGGATCTGGGAAGAGTGATTTATCCTGCCCTGCCTTGCAGCTACTCACATTTTGGGGGTCTTGCAGCTCATGTGTGCTTGCCTGGGGTCAGCCAGT
The DNA here is from genome assembly GCF_013100865.1 of Trachemys scripta elegans. Classification (NCBI taxonomy): domain Eukaryota; kingdom Metazoa; phylum Chordata; order Testudines; family Emydidae; genus Trachemys; species Trachemys scripta. The sequence continues at coordinate 77,420,894 of NC_048298.1, forward strand.
TAGTGACAGGTGTGAGAGGACAGCCTGTGTTTTAAATCACTGAATCAGTGTTGTGTGTGTTGCAAACAATATTGCTTCTGTAAATGTTGCATTTAAATTTCACAGAGATGACATTGGGAGCCCTGCCTCACTCTTTGTTATCAGCAGCTGAATGGCTGCGCAGAATTAGAAAGCAGCCAAGAATAACTAAGGAGGACTTTCTGCATGATTTTATGATGCACTTCGCTGCCGAGAAACAGAAATTGAAGGAGTGATGGGATAGTGAGAAAAGGGACTGAAAAGAGAACGCGGTATGCCAGAATGAAGCCACAAAGCGGCTCTTAAAAGTTATGGAGTGCCAAGCAGACACGCTTTAGGTGATACTAGTTCTTCAAACCAAGCAGTTCCGTACCCACCCTCCCATGCAGCTGCTGTCGCAAAACTCTTTCCCATGCTGTAGCCACCACCACCACACTCTTATCAACCTCCTGGCTCCAGTCTATACCCGCAGCATTCCCCTTCTCCCCTCTCACAGTCCAGCACTGTGGACTCCCACTACCCACTGCACTTGACACCCATCCCTCTGCAGTTTGGCCCTGCTGAAGTACAGCACCCACTGCATTGTACTCCAAAGGAGAAGGTTGGATACGATACTTAGACATACACAAACCTTTAGCCACCCCGGGACCCCACCACCTCGTGGGACCTTCCCTTCCACCACCACCCTTGGTGTTTATGGGTTTTTTTGTTTGACTGTCTCCTCCGGTTGTTGGTTTTGAATAAAAGAGTTGTGTTGGTTTCAAAGAAATCTTTAGTCTATTAATTGAAAGCAAACAGAGCCCTGCAAAGCAACAGACAGTTATGTTAAACCTTCATATTGTATCATCTGCACCAATCACAAGCACCTCCTAGCATTACAAGCACTGCACTCCTGAGCATAGCAACAAATATTAGTGGCTTTCAGTTTCAAACTGCTGCCTCAAGGCATCCCTGCTCCTTATGGCCCCGCGCTATGCCCCTCTAATAGCCCTGGTCTCAAACAGCCTCCAGGCGCTGAGCCTCTGCAGTCCAGCCAACTTTCACCCTTCCCTTCACAAATATTATGGAGCTTACAGCACGCGGCTATAAGCATAGGAATATTGTCATCAGCCAGGTCCAGCTTCCCATAGAGACAGCGCCAGCAGGCTTTTAAACAGCCAAAAGCACACTCAAAAGTCATTCTGCATTTGCTCAGCCTGTTGTTGAACCGCTCCTTGCTGCTGTCAAGTTGCCCCGTGTATGGCTTCATAAGCCATGGCATTAAGGGGTAGGCGGGGTCTCCCAGGATCACAATGGGTATTTCGACTTCCTCTACAGTGAACTTCTGGTCCGGGAAGAAAGTCCCTGCTTGCAGCTTCCTGAACAGGCCAACATTCCAAAAGATGCGTGCGTCATGTGCCTTTTTGCACCAGCCTGCGTTAATGTCCGTGAAACGCCCACGGTGATCCACAAGCGCCTGGAGAACCATTGAGAAATACCCCTTGCGATTAATGTACTCGGTGGCTAGGTGGTCTGGTGCCAGAATTGGAATATGCATGCCATCTATCGCCCTACCGCAGTTAGGGAAGTCCATTTGTGCAAAGCCATCTACAATGTCACGCATGTTGCCCAGAATCACAGTCTTTCGGAGCAGGACGTGATTAATGGCCCTGCAGACTTCAGTCAACGAGTCCAATGATAGACTTTCCCACTCCGAACTGGTTAGCAACCGATCAGTAGCAGTCTGGAGTAGCCAGCTTCCACAATGCAATCGCCACCTACTTCTCTAATGGCAGGGTAGCTCTCGTTCTCATGTTCTTGTGCCAGAGGGCTGGGGTGAGCTCATCACACAGTCCCAGGAATGTGACTTTCCTCATCCAAAAGTTCTGCAGCCACTGCTCGTTATCCCAGATATGTATCACAATGTGATCTCACCACTCAGTGCTTATTTCCCGAGCCCAAAAGCGTCATTCCACTGTGGTTAGCACCTCAGTGAATGCCACAAGCAATCTTGTGTCGTAGTACTATGCATGGCGAGATCAATGTTGCACTCCTCTTGCCTTTGTAGTTTAAGGAATAACTCCACTGCCACTCGTGATGTGTTGGTCAGAGCGAGCAGCATACTGGTCAACAGTTCGGGATCCATTCCTGCCGCCCAAAGAGGCAGAGCGTGCAGTACACAAACCGTTGAAAGATGGTGCCAAATGCAGTCAGAAGCACAGGGATTGCTGGGATGCGAAGCAATGCATCATGGGACATGGGGCAGGACCCAGGATGCCCCATGACCCCCTCTGCCTTCCCACAGCTCTTAGTGGCAGAAAAGAAAGAGGGGCTCTATGGGATAGCTGCCCAGAGTGCACCGCTCCGAATACTGCTGCAAGTGCCACAAGTGTGAAAATGCTATTGCGCAGGCAGCTGACAGTGTGAACACACAACAGCGGTTTCCCTTCAACACTCTCTGAGCGGCGCTGTAACTCCTGGCACTGTAACACTGCCAGTGTAGACATGCCCTTATAAATCAATTTAGTTTAACCTAAAACTAATGTGAACTACATACACCATCTGCGATAGGACAAAAAGTAAACTGCAAAATATGTTTTGACTATCAAAACATGGGCGTGTGGAATTGAGAGACATTAACAGGCATTTTTTTTCATGCTTGTCCTAATCAGTGAAGTCATAAATGCTATAGTAGGAGCAGGAAAGACACAGAAAAATAGAACAGAGGTGCTAGGACAGTTAGAAGGAATCTGATGCCTGAAGCCACTGGAAGGATTTACAGCATGTCTGACAAAAGACTAATCAAATGGATGCCACCTACTTTTACCCTACAGATTTTAACAGCTTTGAGTTGTGTCCTTTGGCAGAATAACTGTCAAATTGTTAGCTGCTAACTCTACTGTTTATGTTATTTGGCTTATAATGCTGCTGTTTAATTACATTGGTGCTCTTTTTTCCCCTTACACATACTCGGCTGAGGTATCTTAAAGTCTGAAAATTACCCTTCATCTGAAAATTAATAAGATCAAACCATCCACCAGCTATAAGTTAAACTTCCTATAGTATAAGCTGCTTTACACAGCTCTGAGATGCACTGAAGCTGAGCAGGTCCCCATTGTTTACCCTTCTTTATCAGTGTACATTGTGGCTCATAGACTTGTGCAAGTTCAGTTGTTTGTAAAAGGGCATTTGTTGCCAACGTTCATCAATAGAATAAAACAGATGTTTAAGGAGGCAAAGCTTCTGATTTATTTAGCCAAACCACTCCTTGAGATTCTTAATGTAAAACATTCAGCTTCTGATCACTTAGAAACTGCATGACTAATAGAGCCACATCGAATAACTTTGATTCCAGAAAAAAACAAAACAAAATATTTTTGGGGAAATATAGTTTTATTATAGTGGAGTTGCACTTAAGGGTATGTCTACACGACGAGAGTAGTTCGATTTTACTTAAAGCGAATTTGTGGAACCGATATTACAAAGTCAGACGTGTGTATCCACACTAAGGACAGTAATTCGACTTTGTGAGTCCACACTAACGGGGCAAGCATTGACATTGGAAGCGGTGCACTGTGGGCAGCTATCCCACAGTTTCCACAGTCCCTGCTGCCCACTGGAATTCTGGGTCGAGCTCCCAATGCCTGCTGGGGCAAAAAATGTGTCGAGGGTGGTTTTGGGTAACTGTCGTCATTCAACCCTCACTCCCGCCCTCCCTCCGTGAAAGCGCCGGCGGGCAATCAGTTCGCGCACTTTTCTGGTGATTGACAGCGCGGACGCCACAGCACTGCGAGCATGGATCCTGCTGCGATCATTGCTGCAGTTATGGCCGTTGTCAACACCTCGCACCTTATCATCCATCTTTTTCAGAGGCAGATGCTGAGAAATCGGGCAAGGAGGCTACGGCAGCGCGGTGAGGACATTAAGTCTGAGGGGCACAAACCTCTCACAAAGCACGGGACCCTGCGCTGTGAACATCATGGTGGGAATGGGTCATGTTGATGCTGTGGAACGGCGATTCTGGGCCCGGGAAATAAGCACGGACTGGTGGGACCGGATAGTGCTGCAGGTCTGGGATGAATCACAGTGGCTGCGAAACTTTCGCATGCGGAAGGGAACTTTCCTGGAACTTTGTGAGTTGCTGTCCCCTGCCCTGAAGCGCAAAGACACCCGGATGCGAGCAGCCCTGACTGTCCAGAAGCGAGTGGCCATAGCCCTCTGGAAGCTTGCAACGCCAGACAGCTACCGGTCAGTCGCGAACCACTTTGGAGTGGGCAAATCTACCGTGGGGGTTGCTGTGATGCAAGTAGCCAACGCAATCGTTGAGCTACTGCTCTCAAAGGTAGTGACCCTGGGAAACGTGCAGGTGATTATAGATGGCTTCGCTGCGATGGGATTCCCAAACTGCGGTGGGGCTATAGATGGAACTCACATCCCTATCCTGGGACTGGACCACCAGGCCAGCCAGTACCTTAACCGAAAGGGCTACTTTTCAATGGTGCTGCAAGCACTGGTGGACCATAGGGGACGTTTTACCAACATCAACGTTGGATGGCCAGACAAGGTTCATGATGCTCGCGTTTTCAGGAAGTCTGGTCTGTTTAGACAGCTGCAGGAAGGTATTTACTTCCCGGACCACAAAATAACTGTTGGGGATGTAGATCCTCGGGGACCCAGCCTACCCGCTAATGCCCTGGCTCATGAAGCCCTATACAGGCGCCCTGGACAGTGAAAAAGAACTCTTCAACTACCGGCTGAGCAAGTGCAGAATGGTGGTGGAGTGTGCTTTTGGACGTCTTAAGGGGAGATGGAGAAGCTTACTGACCCGCTCTGATCTCAGCGAAACCAATATCCCCATTGTTATTGCAGCTTGCTGTGTGCTCCACAATCTCTGTGAGAGCAAGGGGGAGACGTTTATGGCGGGGTGGGAGGTTGAGGCAAATCGTCTGGCTGCTGATTACGCCCAACCAGACACCCGGGCGATTAGAAGAGCCCAGCGGGACGTGCTGTGCATCCGGGAAGCTTTGAAAGCTAGGTTCCAGAGTGAGCAGGGTAAGCTGTGACTATTAAGTTTGTTTAAACAGAAGCTGAACCTGCCCCTGTTTCTTTATCCAGTTAATGTTGACTATCCTCTCCAGTTACCAACCCCCTTCCCCCCCTTCCAATACACCTTTAAAAATAAAATAAATGAAACTTTGTTCATTAACATCGTTTTCTTTATTAAGGATTTCCTGGTAAAGTGTTGAAACTGGGACGCAGACTGTGGTGGGGAGCGGGTGTAGTGATGGAAAGGAAGCTTCTAAACTCAAACAATGACAGGCTCCTGCTCCTAGAGCGGTCCGCAGTGGTGGACTGGTTGTTTCAACGGAGCCTGCCACCCCTCCTTTTCGGGACTCTGTGTGTGGGGGCTATGTGACTTTGTGGCGGGGGAGGGCGGTTACAGATCCCCTGCTGCGTAGCTCTGTCATCCAGGCTAAGGACCGCTGCATAAGATCTGTAACCGCCCTCCCCCACCACAAACTCACATAGCCCCCCCCCCAAAGAACATGAAAACCACCTCCCAGACTGACCAGGGAGCCTAGTGACTGCAATGTATGTGTGACCTTCTGCTGAACCTGCCCCCGTGTCTGTACCCTGGTAAAGGTGACTGTCCTCTCCAATTACCAACTCCCTTCCCCCCCTTCAAACACACTCTCCTCTCAAAGAACATGACGGAAACAGTGATTAACAGAAACATATTTTTTATTAACAACTACACAGTTAGGGGATGAAACTGGGACGGGGCTTGGGTGAGGTGCTTTTGGAGTGAAGGAAAGGACTTATCAAATCTTTGGGAATGAGAGTCTTCTGCTACTTGAGCAATCTGCAGGGGTGGAGTGACTGTTTTCACGGCCCCTGCCACCCCTCCTTCTTGGCATTTTGGGTGAGGGGGGGATGGGACTTTGTGGCGGGGGAGGGCGGTTAGAGATAGAATGCAGCAGGGCACTGTCCTCCTGCCTCCAGTCCTGCAGAACATCTACAAGGCGCCAGAGCGTGTCCGTTTGCTCCCTCATTAGTCCAAGCAGTGTTTGAGTCGCCTGCTGGTCTTCCTGCCGCCACCTGTCCTCCCGTTCGCTGTGTGAACGTTGGAACATGTTCTCCCTCCACTGGGTCTGCTGTACCGCCTCGGCTCGGGAGCAGCCCATAAGTTCTGAGAACATCTTGTCCCGTGTCCTTCTCTTTCGTCGCCTGATCTGCGCCAGCCTCTGGGAGGGGGATGCCGGGGTAGCTCGGGAGACACTCGCAGCTGTGGGATGGGAAAAAGGGAGTGAATTCCTCACAAAGATAGAGTTTTGCAAACAATGAATATAGTCTTTCTCTGTGAACAAGACCATGCACAGTACCTATCACATGCACACTCAGTACAAGGTCGAATTTTCGGCCTTCCCATTGAGTGCCTGGGGTCTTGCTGTACAGATCACACAAGCGGGGCCGGACAACAGAATTCAGCTAGCAGGCGGACATGGTAAGCCATAGACTTTTGGCTGCTTAAAGCTTAATTTATAGCAGTGCCCTCCTTTCACGTTCCAAGCAATGCTCCTAGCGTTGGCCAGTTCCTGCTGCCGGCAATCCGGCCAGCATGAACTCTGCCCCTGTCCCACCCCCTCGCGGCTGTCCCCGGGAAAGATCCCTGCATGCTGCCCCTGTCCCGCCTCCACCGCGTGGCTGTAAACGGCCGGTTACAGTTATGTAAAGGAACAGGCAATCAGTCCCAATACTAACATTCCCCTAATTCAAAGCAGGTCACCATGAGTGATATTACTCTGATGAGGATTTTGGAGACAGAGAAAGAGCGCGTGCTGCATGAATGCCAGCAAACACTTGAGCCCTATGCCACCATGCTTTGCGAGGCAATGATCCCGGAGTACTTGCTGCTAGCCTGGCGCAGAAAAGTTTCCTACCATGAAGGACGCAATAAGGCTGCTCTCCCCAGGAACCTGATGCAAAAGCTTTCACAATATCTCCAGGAGAGCTTCATGGAGATGTCCCAGGAGGATTTCTGCTTTATCCCCGGACATATTGACAGAATTTTCCAGTAGCTGCACTGGCAAGGACTAAAAACTAAAGCGCCTAGGGCAAACTAATGATGAAAAACCCATTGTTAAGATACCATTCCTATTCTGTTCAAAATAAATGTTTAAAACACTTATCTACTGATCTTTCCCCTGATTCACGGTCCGGGTTACCGCCTTGAGAGGGTTGGTAGGGGATCTCCGTGAGGGTGATGAAGAGATCCTTGCTGTCGGGGAAATCAGCGTTGAAAGCGCTATCGACTGTCTTGTCCTCCTCATCTCCTTCCTCATCTTCCCCATCCGCGAACACGTCGACGGCCGCTTCCTCGGAGAATACCCCATTGTCAGAGTCCACGGACAGTGGTGGGGTAGTGGTGGCGGCCGCACCTCGAATGGAATGCAGTGCCTCGTAGAAACGGCATGTCTGGGGCTGGGATCTGGAGCATCCGTTTGACTCTTTGGTCTTCTGGTACCCTTGTCTCAGCTCCTTGATTTTCACGCGGCACTGCGTTGCATGCCGGCTGTATCCTCTCTCCGTCATGGCTTTTGAGATCTTCTCATAGATCTTTGCATTCCGTTTTTTCTATCACAGCTCCGAAAGCACGGACTCATCGCCCCACACAGCGGTCAGATCCAAGACTTCCTGATCAGTCCATGCTGGGGCCCTCTTTCTATTCTGCGATTGCATGATCACCTCTGCTGGAGAGCTCTGCATCATTGCCAGTGCTGCTGAGCTCGCCACGATGTCCAAACAGGAAATGAGATTCAAACTGGCCAGACAGGAAAAGGAATTCAAATTTTCCTGGGGCTTTTCCTGTGTTGCTGGTGGCTGGTCAGAGCATCCGAGCTCGGACTGCTGTCCAGAGCGTCAACAGAGTGGTGCACTGTGGGATAGCTCCCAGAGCTATTAGCGTTGAATTCCATTCACACCTACCCTAATTCGACATGGCCATGTCGAATTTAGCGCTACTCCCCTCGTCGGGGAGGAGTACAGAAATCGATTTAAAGAGACCTCTGTGTCGAAATAAATAGCTTTGTTGTGTGGACGGGTGCAGGGTTAATTCGAGTTAACGCTGCTAAATTCGACATAACCTCCTAGTGTAGACCAGGCCAAAGTAAGGCTGCTATAGTTTATAATGGAAATATGGTAATGGGGATTGGAGGAAGTTTTACTATTTCCAAATACACCATACTATGATATAATATAAGTTTGTATTCTTGGCTGCCATTTATTTAAGAGCATGTAAAAATCGTCTAAATTCAGTACATTGATTCTGTGCCCGAAACAGGGTGTAGAACCTTTCGCACCCAGGCCTTTTGTTTAAATAGGCCTTTACCAAGCTGGTAATGACTACTTTTTTTTTTTTCCTATGAAAAATGCAGATTCAGATCAACCAAAACGTTTTGCAACTTCATGTCAATTTCAGTGAGGTGTTTTGGTTCAAACAAACAAGAATTTTAGAAATGCCAAAACAATTACATTATCTACATTAGTCTACATTATCAAAACAAAATGTTGAGATTTTTTTTTTTTTGGGCTAGATTCACAAGGGGAAGTAGGTATCATTGACAAAACCAGGGAGGAGACAGTGTCCCCTTATGCCCAATAGCCCCATGTCAGGACAGTCACCTAGGATGTGGGAGATTACCAGTTTGACTTCCTGTTCTGGAGAAGGAACTGGAACCCAGGTGTCCCATCTCCTAGGTGAATGTCCGAATCACTAGACCGTAGAGTCATTTGCTCATTCTGGCCCAATGACTATTCAAGTATTTTATACAAAGTGGAACAGCTTTAATAGGAGAGCGAGACCCATACCAAAATCGCCTATAACCATTTTGCCAAGGCAGTAACCTAGGAGTGGGGTGACTTGGATTCAAGTCTCTGTTCCAGAGCAGGGATCCAGACTTAGGTCTCCCATATCTCCGGTGAATGCCCTGCCCACAGGGAATAAAAGAGGGCTCTACCTCTGCCTCAGTTTCCTGAATCTAGCCCTTCATTTCCTTTGCTTCTATTAAAAAAGTTTAAAATAATTGAAACTTAAATTGTTTTGGATCAAACAATGTTTTTTGGTCCAACTTTCAATCAATTCTGGTTTCTGTTTGACCCCAACTGAATTTTTAATTTTTTTTTTCAGAACTGCCAGTGAATTGAAAAATCAGTTATTCACAAAGCTCTAGTTGTAATGCATTCTAAAAGCTGTAGCTACTTCCTGGCTGAAAGGACCCTAGCCTCAATGTGTCTGATGGAGGTTGAATGTAGATCAAATACTACTTCTATACCTGTCAATTTCAACTGATGCAGCCTTAAGAAAGAGGGTGCTGAAGTCTACAGTTCCTAAATAAAATCCCATTGTTTACAAGGGCTGAGGCCTGGTCTACACTAAAAAAAAAAAAAAAAAAAATAGGTTGACTCAGCTATGTCACTCAGGGGTGTGAAAAATCCGCACCCCTGAGCGATGTAGTTAAGCTGATGTAACCCCTAGTGTAGACCGTGCTAGGTTGACAAAGAATTCTTCCATTGACTTAGCTACTGACTCTTGGGAAGATGGGTTACTTATGCCAATGGGAGAACCACTCCTGTTGGTGTAGGTAGTGTCTGCACTGAAGGTAGTATCTATACCTAGCCATTGATATAGTAATAGTAAACACTAGAATGAACGTGGATATTGATTTAAAAATTGAGTATATGGAAATAAAAAAAACAAAAAAGTGACAATTATATTAGGTAAATATATAAGAGTGGAGAGAGAAGAGGCAAAGAGAAATGAGAGCTTAAGGAAAGAAAAAAAAGAGAGAGAGAATGGGATCTTGAAATCTGAGTTCATTCATTCAATGTTAGGTAAGACTGCTTTGTCTGAAGCCCAGGCTTTTGTGAGCCCAACTTTTGGCTCTTTGATGAACTTAATTAATAAAAAAAGGAGACAAATCTAACAAGCACTGGTTTGAAGTCAGGAAGAAAGCCTCAGTATAAACATTCTAGTACTTTCACATCACTGAATTCATATTTAACTGCACTATGGCATAAGTTAGTGATAAATATTTTCCATCAAACTGCACTGAAAAATGCAGTGAGGGGTTCAATGCTTAAATTGAAGATAAAATTGAAGAATCTAGAAGTGATAGCACTTTACCAGACTATATAAACTTTACTTCATTTTCACAAGAAAAATCCAACAAGCATTAGAGCTGGTCAAAAAATTCATAGAAGTCAGTTTTCACTTGTTCCAGTTATTATTTAGTATTATTTTCCAGTAGGGTGACCAGACCGCCCGATTTTATCGGGACTGTCCCGATATTTCCTTGTTTGTCCCATGTCCCGACTGATGTGTGGTCGGGACACTGGACAAACAAGGAAATGCTCCGGAACCTGGAGCCTGGAAGTGCTTGCGTTCCCCCCCCCCCCCGCCCCGCCCCTGCCCCCTCTTCCCGAACAAGCTCAGGGGGTTCGGGCCCGGGCGCCAGAGCCGCAGCCGCCGAGCTTGGCCATGGGCCGCTTCCTCCCCCCGCGGTAGTGGGAGCTGCAGCAGTGGCTGCTCCCGAGTCCCGCTGCCCCGGGGGCGGGGGGGGAGAACAGCCGATGCCTGGCCCCGCGGGCCGCTCCCCTACTCTCCCTACCGCCCGACTGAGTCCTGCCTGCTCGGGGCCAGGCCGGACTCACTCACCCTGGCCCCCTGCTTCCCCTGCGTCTCCCGGGCCTCCCTCCAGCACTTGTGGAGGAAGGGTGGTTTTTTTTTTTTTTTTCCCTATTTTCCAGTAATGTAAAGCGATGCTAGGAGCTTCACAAATAAGGCACATTCCCTGTTCTGAAGTTTGCAGTTTAAAAGAGGAGATGAAACACATGTCATCCATACTTTGTTCACAAGAAGGAAGGAAAGGGAGTTTAAAAGATTATGTAGTTACTAATATATGTAGTGGGCACAGTTCCTAATTATCTATCCAGTACTTATTTGTTTTACTTCAATAGTTGAAAGTTGAGCTTGAGTGACAAGTGAGAGAATATGGAGAAGGGAGATGATGGTGAGGAGGAAAAGGTTGGAAGACAATGTTAAGGTGAGGAGGAAGAGGGTGGGAGGCATAATAAGGCAGGGCATACTGGTGAGGACAGACTGTCATTGGCTGTTGCTAATAGAGACTAGAGTCCTGGATTGTCTAGTACGCTGTTGAACTTGAAAGAATGGAGGTTGAAGTCTGAGGCAGGAGAGCGTATAAAGGTTCTGCTGTAGGGATTCCAGGAAAGATGAAAGAGCTCCAAAAAACTATCTTCATTTTTTTTAAAAATGGTAGCAATAAGGTAATTCATAGTTATGTAGTGCTTTGTAGCCATAGATCTTGAAGAATTTTCTAAGTGTGGGCAAGCTATTTAATCTACAGGCTGGGAACATAGAAATAGCTATTTCTCTGTCTAAATACTTCAGAGGAACTCATTGTGCAGTCATGGAGGCCATCTAAAGACCTAGAAGAAGATTCCAATTTTAAAGAAACTAAAACTCAAAAAGGTTAAATGAAATGTTCAAGGCTATACAAGCAGTTAGCAGCAAAGCTGGGAACAGGACTCATACCTGATTTCCAATTCTGGATTCAGGACTGTGAAATTACCATTCTATGATTCAATGGTCTAATTAAAAACAAAATTTACTTACATATATCAGATTAAAACAGTAACAGTATGTATAATATGTTATCTGAACCTGAGCAAAAACTAAGTCACCTAGGTACATCTTAGGCTTAGTTGTAGGGAAGCAAAAAACCATCTTACATTTCCAATACTTTTCCCCCTCTCTGATCCACTTGGATTGGTACCATTTCAGAGACTCAGTTACTGGTTTCAGGAGTCTTGTTTCATACCTCCTTTCGATCTCAGTTCCTTACAATCTTTAATCAGTAGTGTTAAGTGTCTGACAGTCACTTCATTGGGTCAAGTTTACATCAGCATGTCAACAATGTAATGTTTGATCAGATGTGCCACCTAGTGTCTATTTTCAGCACCCATTCTATATAACTCTGAAAGTACTTTGCCAGTTTCCACTCTATTTAGCTTTTTAAATGCCACTTTAAGGTTCAGGCAAAATCAGTCATCCTAAACTGTCAAGGCAGCTGGATCCTGGTTTGTATATTAGTTGTCTTTGGCTGGAGATGTTAGTTTGAGTAATTCAAACTGTCTTGAAAGCAACTGGATTTATATTTTTGTACTGTTTCCTTTTCCCAGTATTTCTACTCTTTATCAACTAGGAATTGATTAACGTACTTCCATAAAACTGGCAGAAATGAGGAGTGCCTGGGCCAGCTACTGACAAATTAGTGTAGTGTTGTAAGACAGAAAGCTACGAACAACCCTTAAACAATGAGTGGCTGTATCTTGAGTAGCCTACAGCATAGTCAACTTTATTTTATTTATTACTCTAGCTACCCTTTCTTAGAAAGAGTTAGTGAGCTGGTGATGGAGATGGGTATCTCTACAGAGGAGATGGGGATTGGAGCTGGGGAGAAGGGCTGGCTAGGAGGAGATGGAGATAGACTTGGGCAGAAGGGCATAACCACTAGAGAACACATCCTCCAGAACATGGAATTGAATCCAGGAGTGCTGTGTCACTATGTTCAGCTGCTATCAGCAAAGAGCTGTAAAATCTACTCACTTTGTGAATGCAAGTCTGTGATGTGCATTTAAATGTTTGAAACTTGCCGGTGACTAAAGTTGGGTGCCAATATGGTTCTGCATGATAGAATAACTGCTTTTTTATTTTTATTTATTTATTTATTTTAAGGGAAAAGGAAAGTTCATTCAAAATACCTTAAAAAAAGGTTAAAAAAATAAAAAAAAATAGGCTACAAAATCAAGCAAGCAAAAGTTAGGCAATTTTACTTCTGGCATTTCCTGTGTAAATTTAATTCACCCTTCCTTGTGCATATGAATTATGATACTGTAATTACATGATCACATACTATTTTCTCCAGAGAATCCATGCCTCATTCAGTAGACAGGATGGCCCTGCTTTGAGAATGAATTAGGGTTGTGTTATGAAAGAGGCTGTTGTTTTTAGGACCCCTGCTTCATTTGTTGCAGCAGAATAGAAGGTGTGTACTAATTACAAGTACTGATACAGGCAGATCTAGATCTTCCCCTTCACCTGACAGGGAGGAGCCATTGGACCCAGGATGCAACTGAAAACTGGGGATAACAAATGAAAAAACAGGGACAGGAGTGAGAACAAAGGTTGACAAATCAGGGAACCAGAGGGGGACACTGAGCAGAGAACCCCAGAGAGTGCCCCAAGGAACTGTAGCTGGGGACACAATTGAACTAGGAACCAGAAACAGGCCTGAGAGTCACAGAATGCCCTCCTGGCCAGCTTCTCTTTCTGGTGTGATGGAACATAAGAACGGCTATACTGGGTCAGAGCAACAGTCTATCTAGCTCAGTATCCAGTCTTCCAACAGTGGCCAATGCCAGGTGCCCCAGAGGGAATGAACGGAACAGGTAATCATCAAGTGATCCATCCCATATTGCCCATTCCCAGCCTCTAGCAAATAGAAGTCAGGGATATCAGCCCATCCTGGCTAATAGTCATTGATGGACCTATCCTCCATGAACTTACCTAGTTATTTTTTTGCACCCTGTTATGATCTTGGCCTTCACAACACCCTCTGGCAAAGAGTTCCAAAGACTGACCATGCGTTGTGAGAAAAAAAATACTTCCTTTTGTTTTAAACCTGCTGCCTATTGATTTCATTTGGTGACCCCCTAAGTTCAGGGGCTGGCCACCTTTCAGAAGTGATGTGCCGAGTCTTCATTTATTCACTCTAATTTAAGATTTTGCATGCCAGTAATACATTTTAACATTTTTAGAAGATCTCTTTCTATAAGTCTATAATATATAACTAAACTATTGTTGTATGTAAAGTAAATAAGGTTTTTAATTTTAAATGAAGCTTAAACATTTTAAATTAAAATGCAGAGACTCCTGGACTGGTGGCCAGGACCCGGGCAATGTGAGTGCCACTGAAAATCAGCTTGCATGCCGCCTTCGACACACGTGCCATAGGTGGCCTATCCCTGCCCTAGTTCTTGTGTTACGAGTAAATAGCACTTCCTTATTTACTTTCTCCACATCAGTCTTGATTTTATAGATCTCAATCATATCCCCCCGGCATCTTTTTTCCAAGTTCAAGTGTCCCAGTCTTATTAAATCACTCCTCATATGGAAGCCATTCCATATCCCTAATTATTTTTGTTGCCCTTTTCTGAACCTTTTCCAATTCCAATATATCTTTTTTGAGAGGGGGCAACTACGTCTGTACACAGTATTGAGGAGGTGGGCGTACTATGGATTTATATAGAGGTAATATGATATTTTCTGTCTCATTAGCTATCCTTTTCGTAATGATTCCCAACATGCTTTGCTTTTTTGACTGCCGCTGCACATTGAGCGGATGTTTTCAGTTGACGAGGTCTTGTGAGGAGTGTGAAATCAGGAGGTGTGGGGAGAAGTGCAGCCAGAAACCCAGCAGGAGGTACTGGAAGAGCCAGCAGATGGGCTGCAACTCTGCATAGAGGTGTGCCAGCATCTCCCTTTCACTGCAAAAGGAACAAATGTTGGGGGAGTTTGTGAACTGTCCCAGGTACACTTCTGTGCTTATGGCTCCCTGAAGGAGCCACCAGGTAATATTCCCACCAAGCGATGGGACCACAGTGGATTATGGACTGAGTCAGGGGACTTCAGGAAGAGAAAGGATGATCCATGTATAAGGCAGTCACATGATGCCCTAGATTCTATCCCTGCCTCTGCTACAGAACTCCTAATGTGATGCTGGGTAAGGCACTTAAACCACACTTTTCAAAGGTGATCACTAATCCGGTGTTCATCATCTGATAGCTCAATGTGAAACCTCAGGGGTCTGATTTGTAGCAGGGTTGAGCACTTTGAGCTGCCACTGCAGTTGATTGAAGGAGCTGTGCTTTGAACATATAAAGTTATAAAAATCCTGAGTAGTGAAATATCAAGCTGTAAGTACCTCAAGTTGGCCACTTTAGCCATAATCTCGGTCTCCATACCCTAGCTGTAAAGTGGGGATAAATACCATCAAGAGGTATGGTGAAGATACATTCATTAACATCTGTGAAGCATTCACACAGTGGTGAAAGCACGTTCAAAGTTTTGAATTGAATGCAGGAGTTCGATGCAGGGGATGGGTTTAATAGGTAAGTCTGGTGCCGCATAAGGGAGGATAAAAATACAACTATTGAATGGTCTGTGTTTGTACAGCACTTAGCACAATGGGGTCCTGGTCTATGACTAAAGCTCCTAGGTGTTATGATAATACAAGTAACTCATTCACTAAATGAGGCCAAGTTCCTGTGGAAAAAATAGTATGTGATCACATAGTTAAAGACTCTCAATCACGCATGCACACAAGGGGGTAAATTAACATTGCCCAGATTACCTTAATTCTAGCATTAAACAACTGAGTACTTGATTTCGCAACTTGTGTTTTTTACAATCTCTAAAACATAATGCTCCACCCCCTTTCCTCCATAAAATCTCTCTTTTTAAAAGGAATAGACTCAGTGGACTCAGAGGCCTCAAGAGGGATATTCCTAATAAAGAAATAGTGTAACAAGCAGAATCTCCCTTTTTTAGCAGCATGTTTCAAGTCTTTATACATGAGCAAAAAAAGGGCACAAGTCTGACTGCAGTTTGCACAAGATACAAAGATCCTAGCGATGCATTTAATGATGTGGCATAGTCTCTTGCAAATAATTTATCTTCCCCTTCCTACTGGGCTTGTCCTCCACCATTCCTGTGTGTGCCACGTTGCACAGCTGAGGCCACAGTCAATGTAGTATTTCAGTGAAAGGGAGCAACTTCCACGTGTAAGACTCCAAGATAAGGCCCTGTAGCCTAGCCACAAAGCTCAGGCCTTGGCTACACTGGCGCTGTACAGCACTGCAACTTGCTGCGCTCAGGGGTGTGAACCCCCGCGCGCAGCACTGTAAAGCGCCAGTGTAATCAGCGCTCGCAGCGCTGCAAGCTATTCCCCTCGGGGAGACAGCTCTCGCAGCGCTGGCAGCGTGACTGCACTCGCACTTCACAGCACTGCCGCGGCAGCGCTATGAATCCCCAAGTGTAGCCAAGGCCTCAGCAAAATAAATCAGCCCCGCTTGTTTTTTAGAATGGCTAATTGTGTTCAATGCTCTCCTTCAGGAAGGTTTGGAAAAGCCAGCCTGCAACTGAAGCAGAAGAATCAAACTAAGAGGCTTTTCTGGCGGTGCAAGTAGAGTACACACTCCTTTGTATGGGACAGATCAGTTCCCCCCTTCCCCATTGACTAAAAGTTGTAGTCAATTGTTTGACTGTACTCACCCTTCATTCTTAAAAATGTTTAAGAGACCAAATAACCGAACTTAGCCAAATTTGTCTTAAAATTAACAGTGTAACAGACAGGAGACATACAAACCTTCCTGGGAAGCAAATCCTCAGCACATGTTCACCTTACAGATGGTGTCCTTCAAAGATAGGCCTTTCAGCTAGCAATATTCATAGTATGATTTGACTAATTATAAAACTTGTTACACATCACTAAAAGTTTAAGCTTGATCCACTTATTCGTGCCAGCTTTGTCCTTGGTACCTCCCTCTACTTCCCCATATCTCATTTTGAACACTACATTCCAAGTGTTGATGAGCCATGAAAGTACTCCTTAACTGTGCTTGGTACAAAGTATTCACGCAGCCTTGTAAAGTGTTGTGGGATGCTTGACATGGGTGAACAGAATTGTGGGATAATACATTCAGTTAACATAACTTCACAGCACTTACTATAATTACACACACCCCATGTGCATAATACCCATCAGTATGGTGTATATTATGCTTAACATATGTGTTGGCAAACAACTGCAATGCTGCAAAAGCACAATGAAGACCCCATAAGGTCCTGTGGGTTTTCCTACACATTCTAATCCTGTTATTTTTAAAAGGTTAAAAAAAAACCCACACATTTCTAAAGCTTTAACACCTGCATAAGACAAGCTTTGTAGAAATCCATTTAAACTAGCTGTTAAGAATCATTGTAATGTCAATAGAGTCAGTGAAGTTTTCAGTCAGGTGGGTCATTCTTTAATCAACGGACTCAGGCCATGTCTACCCTATAAAGTTCAGTTGATACAAATTATGTTGGCATATAACCACCAACTGTAATAAGTTGCTTATATGTGTACATACGTGGGTGCTTGCATCACATGCACAACTAGGTTGATGCAGTGCTGTCTGTACAAATTTCGTCTTGGATTAATGTAAGCTCCCTGTTACGCTGATGCAATAAACATCACGTCTTTCAATGACTACACACCCATGGTCAACTTACTTAGGGTTGACACAGGTCATAAAATGTCTACACTCACATTGCGTCAACTTAACAGCCCTTCTGCAGCTGTCCCACATTTCCCTTGTCCCTGTGACAGTGGCCACTCTAGTTACAATTTGGAATTCCATTCCCAAGGGTCACAGACCCTGGAAGCCTGCTCTTCCTATCCCACACATTGCCTTTAAAACCTTGCACATGTTTTTGAAATGCCTTTTCCTGATTGCCCACCACCTCACTTTTGTCATTTGCATCTGATTGTCCAACCATGCTGGCTCCATGAACACAGAGCTGCTAGAAGTGCTCCTTCCTGGAGCAGACAAGTAGTATTCGATCCTCTTGGCCTGGGGTGAAGAGGCTGTGCAAGCACTGCTAGAAATGTTGCCATCTACAGGCAGATTGGTTGGGGGATGCTGGCAAAGGGGCATGACAGATAGCAGAAGCAGTGCCACATGAAAGTGAAGGAACTTCACTAGGCATACCAGAAGGCAAGAATAAATCTGGCATGGCCCCACAGATCTGCCGCTTTGATGAAGAACTGCATGCCATACTTGCTGGGGACCCCACCAGCACCCCATGTACAACTGTGGGCACTTTGCAGGAGTCTGAAGTGGAGAGCCCTGCCATGAATGGCAAAGGCAAGGCAATGCAGCAGGGGACTCAAAGCATGCCGTGAGCCAGGAGCTATTTGAAACTATTCTGGAGTCTAGCCAGTCCTGCCACCCGAACACAGACGATGAAAGGGAAGTCAGCTTGGGTAAGTTTGTACAGGAATTATTCCTTATATTAAATTTTTCCCAGAAAAATCATCTCCCTCCCTTTCCTCACGCCCACTGCTCTTCTGTGATAAACTATGCATTTCCTCCCATACAGGAGCAATGAAGCTCAGGCCCTCTTCACACCTCTGTAATGTATTTAAGACTTTTCTGCTCTTTCATCAATAATGGGTTAATACCCTCCTCCCATCTGTGCAATTCAGAGGTGGTCCAATATTGCTGGAGGTTCCAGGACTAAAGGCTAGGGGTGGGGGTGAGGGGGGAGTGAGTTGTTTTTGGGCTACCAGCATAGGTTAACTGAGGAGAAGTTGCTAGCAAAAGAAAAATCTGGTAATAAGTTTTGCCTTCTGCAGCACAAAGCTTTCTGCCCCTCATAACAAAGGGGAAGTTGGGGTGGGGGAGGGGGGAGAGAAGCAAAGTATTATAGTACAATAGGTAGAAATGGGAGTGGTCTCCCGCCATCCCCACTCCAGCCCCGCATATGAAGCCAGAGCTATATAATTTAAAGAACTGTTGGGAATCAACTCAGTTGCACCTTCCTAGCAAAGGATACTTCTATCGAGGACTGGAAGTCTATTTTGCAAACCTTTCGGGAGGTATTCGGTCTAGTACTACATGACATTGATTAAAAACTAGCACTATACAATAAAGCAGACATTAAATCAATTAAGAACTGGCTATTAAACATAGCAAAAAGTAGTTTTCAAAGGGGTATCATTGAATGGGGGGATTTCTAGTGGGCTCCATGGTAGTTAACATTTTCACCAATGATTTGCAAGTAAATATAAAATCATTGCTGATCAAGTTTGCAGATTACACAAAGATTGGCAGCATAGTAAAGAATGAGGAGAGGGTAGTCACACAGTATTCTGGATCATTTCATTAGTTGGGCCCATTCAAACAAAATGTATTTTATTACAGCCAAGTGCACCATTATACATGTAGGAACAAGGAATGCAGACCATACCTAGAGAATGGGGGGCTATACTGGAAAGCAGTGAATATGAAAAGGTTCTAGGGCTCATTGTGGACAGTCAGATCACCATGAGCAATCAGTGCAGTGGTGTAACTAAAAGGGCTAATGTGATTCTTAGCGGTGTAAACAAGGGAAATGATTTTCACCTTTATATACGGCATTGGTGAGAGCATTAGTAGAGTATCGTGTTCAGTTCTGGTGTCTACACTTCAAAGAGGATGTTGAAAAATTGGGAGGAAAGCACAAAAAAGTGGTTTGAGGGCTAGAGAAAAGCCCTTCTACTGAAAGCCCTAAAAACCTTAACCCACTTAATAAAAAAAAGATGGGTGAGGTGACTTTGAATACAATGTAAAAGTATCATCAAGGGGGGGGAATTGCCAGGTACTAAAGAACTCTTATGTCATGGAGAAAGGCATAATGAGAACCAATGGCTGGAAGCTGAAGCCAAATAAATTCATAGTGGAAATAAAGGCACTTTAAAAACAAAAACAAAAAAGAGGTAAGGTTGATTAATTACTAGAATAGGAGACTGAGGAAAGTGGTGAATTCTCCATCTCTTGAAGTCTTCAAATCAAAACTGGATATCTTCTGGGAAAATATGTTTTAGTCAAACCCAAGTTTGAAGAAGGTTGCTAACTGTCAGAAGAGTGAGGTTCTGGATCAGCCCCCCAATAGGAGTAGTTGGAGCAAACAACCTGTCTTTTTTAAGAGGGAGCTCAATAAGTTTATGAACAGGATTAAGTGGTGGGGACGCATGTGATGGCAGAGGACTAACTTCAGTGACCCAGGAGAAGCCTTCTGGTCATAAATTAATAGTCTGAATACAGGGCCAACTAGGTAAAGTTTAAGGGCTTGTGAAATACAGGAGGTCAGACGAGATGATATAATAATCCCTTCTGGCTATAATCTCTGCAAAAATAAAACTATGGAAGTATAGGTGGTCTGAGTCCAAATGGAGTCATCCCTTCTTCAAGAAGTCTGGCCTTCTGCCAGTGCAATGGAGGATCCTTGGCTGTTTATCAAGTCCAACAGCATATAAATACTCACATGTTACTCGAACGCCAAGTTAACAGGAAGTAGGAGGAAACTTCCTACGAGCACCATAATTGCCTAGGGCATGGTTTCTTGCTTCTTTTTCTGATGCAGCTGGTATTGGCCATTGTCAGACAGGACACAGGACTCGATGAATCATTGGTCCAATCCCATATAGCCATATTTTGTCATTATTCAGCTGTGTTTTTGATAGAGCTCTCAAAGTGAATTAAAAGGATGTATTCTGATATTTGGAATTGGGTCTTTCAAGTATGCGCCCCAACCTGCGAGGCTTGCTTTCATCCTGAGTATGCAAGAGTGTATGGTGGAATTTGGGTTGGCATTCAGAATGAGTTTGTACTTACCTGCCAAGAAAGGGGCAGTGATATGATCCAGGAATGGAGGTTAATTTTGCATTGTACAAGGTAAGCATTTCCATGTTCTCAGAAGGAATTTCTGGAGGTACATTTTGAGAAATCCCATTCAGGGGATGAAGGCTATGCATGGCACCAGCATCCTAGCCATGGGAAATAACTGCCTTCTGGTGACCACTGCCAACACATGACTGTTGCCATGACATTTTGGATTTTTTACAAAGCTTTAGCATGGTGGTAAAAATATGGCCAGAGCCATGCCTGTTTTGAATCCTGGGTAAGCAATTCTCTGTAGTGGGTCCAGAGGTTCTTGATTTTGCCACTGGCTAGTGCTGAATGAGTCTTTTTCCCTGTACAGGGTGCTGATTGATATGTTGTCTATGAATGGGAATAGATAGGTGGAGAGGGTGGATCACAGGGAAGAGTCTTGTGCAGGAATTAACATTCTCATACACAAGTGGTCATTTGTCTTTGTCATGCTGAGAATTTAATTGGTTTGGGAAGAATTTCTCTTGGTTTCTTTGTAAACATCAGCTTGAGTTTGTTTCCTCCTCCTTCTGCTAGGGGGAGAGTGCCTTCTTGAATACCCTTGAAGTTGGTAGCAACCAACACATTGCCATGTTGGCTTTGATAGTGAGGGTTGAATCCCCTTGGGGAAATGTTATTGAAATTAATAGCTGGGATTGCAGAAACTCTTCACCTGTGTGTTTGGATGCACAAGGTACCAGTTTAGGATTACTGATTATTTATGGGTGCTTCACCACTTGACAACCTCATCATTTCTTTGTAGCCACCGAGTTAGGAGTCAGAGCTTATCACAAATTTCATGAAGGATTGACACAAAGCAGAACTTGAGACCTTTCACTCCAAGGAAGATTCATACCCCTGGACAACAAACCAAGTATATTTTCCTTACAAAGTATAGGATATTATTTTCTGAATGGTTGTGGCTTTGAGGGCCAGCGTAGTAAGTCCTTCTCTTGTGGACTATGGGGGTCTTCTGGAATGAAGCCCCCTTCTGAAGGTGACAATGTCTTTCACAGGTGGAGCTTCTGCTGATTGAACCTGAGGTTCCCAACATACAAGGTTGCTTTGTGTTCTTGTGTAACATTTAATTCCTTACAAGCCATTTGCTTCATGTCCTGGAAATCATAGAGGCTTTATTTTGGTGATGCACCTGTGGTACTTCCCCAGCTCTTTACAGGAAGGATATTGATACTGGCCTGGGGACCACTCAACCATGAATAGGTATGGTTACAAATACCTCAATTGTGGGAATAGCTTGCTCAATGTCCCTAGGAGCCTGAAAGGCTGCCTGCCTGCTTTGCCAGGCTTGCTAGCACCCATGTGATTACTGTAGAAGCGACCCAATACCATTGGGGGCTTTACTTAATACAACGAGAGTTATTTTGAACATTGCAAGACATCTCACCTACTACTGTAATATTTACATGTCTCTGTTCTCGGCACAGAATGCCTGATGTGCTCCTGATGCTTGAGTGTGGAGCCAGCCTATGGAGTGGAAGGTGGGGGGTGAAGAGTGACCCCTTCCCTCCCTTTCAGACTGTGATCTCCCTTCCATAGCAGAGCAGTCTGTGGGCTGAAAGCCAGACACACGATTACCATTACACCGCAGCATGAGGACAGGCTTCACTGGGGTAAACATGCTTAGCTGCAAGCCCAGACATATTGCCAGGTGAGGGAGGGGCAGTACACCCTATAGGAGCACTGGGAGGCAGCTGGGGTCCTCAGAGGTGGACACTTTCCCAGGCTGGGAAAAGCAAGGGAGAGAATTTAATGACTGATCTTTATCCCATGACTTGTTCATTAACATTAATTTGATGCCTGGCAAAAGTCATGCTTGATTTTGCCTTTCTGGGACCCCAGAGCCACTGGAGGTTGCAAGACTTATGCCTGAGCATCATAAGAATCTCACTGCACAGTGGGAAGAAGGGTGTGTGGAGCCCTGCTTCTTCCAAGGAATTAGGGCTCCACTCCAGTCTTTTGGGAGTGGGGAGGCTTTTGGATCCTTTCAATGGTTTCCTCTCCCTAGCCAACATCTGGAGTGGGACTTATTCCCAGAGCCAGCTGGAGAGTGTCCTCATCCTTAGACTCTTTCCCCAAAATGCTCAGAAGCCCCAATTTGGCACTAAAAAAATGTTAATGTGCAAGTTTGACCAGTATATGATTCACAATCAGTTTTGTAATTAAATGTGATACAACATGTAACTGTTCTTAAAGCACCCAAGCCTTGTGCATAAATCTAATCTATACTAAAAAATTTAAGTCACCATATAACTGCTCCCTGTTCCATTCAGGACACAGTCTACATTAAATTACAGAACAGGGCCATGAATCCTCTCTCCACAACAAGAAGTTTAAATAGAGTATTTTTTCTTGAGGGGGAGGGCTCTGAAGTTAAAAAACAAAACTATACCTTTGAACTTTTACTTATAGGGTAAAAGGGTATTAAGACCCTTTTACCCTATACATCTTTAAGATTTAATATTTGTAACAAGATCCTTTTATCTTTAACTTGTAAAGCTTTTGTTACTCTCTAGCAAAAGACCAACACAGAAGTATGCTTTTAAATTCTAGCATATGTCATTCTATTGTGGAGACCAAACTTTCCACCTCCCACACATCTAGTGCAGTTTTGTTTCAAATAACTCACAACCGTAATGCAGAATCATGAAGCTAAGGCTATAGAATATTTTTGCTGATGAAAGATTTCCACACCAATTTAAACTACTCATGCTTAGAGTTGTGTCTCATTGTGTGCTTTTCAAAAAGAAGTCAGTCCTATTATTTGGATATTGGCAGGTTGAAAGGTATACTTAGAATTCACATATCTATTTTTTTTAAAGCAAGTTATACTAAATTGGTTTTAGAAAGAAAACACGTCTTTTTACTGAGAATACTATTTGTTTTAAAAAGGGTACAGGAGAGGTAGTGGAGAATATATTGCAACTAAAGACAAATGCACAGCAAAATGAAAAGTTCCCACTTGTCAGTTACTCCTTTTGAAGAAGGAACACACTTGTTGATTACATATAGGGTCAGGTCCCAAGTCAATCAATGGAGGCAGCTAGAGCTTCGCACGTGGGCAAGCCTGGACAGTAGACTGCCTGCTCATGGGATTCCCTCCAGAATATGTTCCTCTACAGCTACTGTAAGTGACTAACACTTGAAGTATATTTGAACTTTTCTGATCAAAACTAAAATGAGCTAGGAGGAATATCAGTTATAAAAGAGTAAAGGGAGGTAAATAGGGGACACAGTATAGAAATTACTCACACACTATGTAAACAAATCAGCACCACTGAACTGAAGAAACGTTGCCAAGACTGCATGTTGAGTTTGTATTTTATAAGAGCATGAATGTTGGAACAGTTAGTTTACATTTTACTTGCCTGCCTTTTCCACTCATTAAAGTTGTCCAACCAGAAATAGAAGATCCATGTGTAACTAGTGTTCTTAGGTCTCAGCCCTGTACCTCAGGATAGTTAAAAAGGACTTTAGACATCAAGACCAACCTCAAGATTAACCTTGACAACTGAAAAATCTAATGCATGCCAATTTCCTTGGCATTTGGGATTCCAGCAGAAAGATTGCCGAGCTAGGTTTTTGGATTTATGAAATGCCATTTTAAGTGTGGAATCTTCAGACCCAAAACACTAGAGTTATGAAATCCTAACTGAGGAAGGCCTCTTTTCAGCTGTTGAGTTGTGATGCCTCCATCAATGTGACCTTAAAGAATAAGGAAGTACACAAATAAAGGGTTTGAATGGGCAAGAGCCACTAAGATCAGATAGATGAATATATTATTCAAGGATTTATATTCAATTCTGCACAGCATTCTATACACTCATTCCAGTAACTCAAGTATGTTCTGGATATGGATACCTTAAAGAGGCAGGTGTTAAATGACTTCCCTGGAATACCATGCTTTCTTCAACTGGTTCTGTTCAGCAGCCATGCTGCAAACCTAAGTCTTTTCAGACCCATATTTCAAAGGGCAGTGGGTTAAGATCTTCTTGAGGTAGAAGCCAAAGGAGTAGATTCATAATGAGGTGAGTGACCTCAGAACCAGGACTTCTCAGGTCATTGTAGCCCTGTGGCCTAATCTCATCTTCATTGACTAGTGGGATCCCATTGATGACTGGTCTTCTGTATGAGGAAAACTAATCATACAGCAGTCAACCAGTTTTCAGCTACCACTTTTTTTTTTTGTTCTGAACTATATCATCGTATTAAAAAGAGTTAAGATATTTGTTGGCTGAAACAAAGTCAAGGAGTGCCTGAACCATCTGTAAGGACTCTTTTATAACCCTTAGCAAACACATACACTTTCCAGGGTACATTTTTCCACTTAGATGCTGTTACATTTAAAGTTGCTTCTTAGGTGATCATTCTTGATGAATTGTAGATGTCCTTTCCAATGAAACAATAGCATTGCTTCCATTTGGAGTGTTTACGTTCACCATTGTAGGAAGGTGCTGACTGCTTAGGGAACTCTCATCCATCTTTGTAACTGCTTTGAACTACAGTAGAAAATGCTGCAATTACTTCATTTTTCCATCACATCAGGGCAGCACTTCAAAATGAGTTTACCATTTCACAACAAGATGATTGAGTCCCCAGTATTTCCTCCCTTCATGGGTGGTCTGGTCTATGGTGAAGTTCCTGCCTATGTATAGGTGTGTTGATCTGGTAGTTCATAAAACCCAGTCAGAGGGCTCTGGTAATCCAACCTCTGTAACAGTGAGCATAAGTACTTCTGGTCAAAATCAGGGAGACCATTTCATGACAATTTGAATTCACACTTTATTGAATTATTAAATTTGAAATGGTCATTTAAATTTGAAAAAAAGTTGGCTAGTTGTATTAATATAGCCATCATCCAGAAGTGCACACACGTGTATTCTCTGCTCTTTGAGGTTGGCTGGCACCATAAGGCTGAATAGGATCACCTTGTACTGGAGTGTGAGGCTGTGAATGCAACCTGAAGAATTCTGCTATGGGTATTCATAGATTCCAAGGCCAGAAGGGACTATTGTGATATCTAGTCTGACCTCAACAAAGGCCTACATACAGAGGCCATAAAACTTCCCCAAAATAATTCCAAGAGCAGATCTTTTAGAAAATATCCAATCTTGATTTTTAAAATGGTCAGAAGTGCTCTGCTTTCTCCACAGGGGCCAGTTTGTGTTATGCATAAGTATGTAGCAGGGCTAATATCAGCCCAAAGCATCTAGAACTAGTTTTCCCCATATATTAACCTTTTGACAGGACTTGAAATGTAACTATGCAGTGTTGCCAACGTTCACGATTACATTGTGACTAGTAATTTTGGGTGTTTACCTGTCTCAAAAACTAGGATGGGAGGTCCCAATTCACAATTTTTCCTCTATTGCTGTCAGTTGGTCTGAAGCCAGCAAGATGGTTGCCATTTCTCTACAGAGTGAGGTTGCTATCGCCCATTGTTTTCAGTGAGACTGAAGCCATGTCCACAGGCAAAATAGCTGCCATTCTATGGTTCAACGGGTAGACATGACACAGGAACTGTGAGGAGCAGCAGAGACACTGTGAAAGGTGGATGGGAAGAGAGGGGGAGATGGAAGAGATAGAGGTGGGGAAGGGGAGTCGCCTCCAAGAAGCCTAGCAGTGTTGCCAAAACACATGAATTGATCACAAGTCACAGGATTCTAGGTGCTGACAGGAGGATGTTATGATGCAAGAAGCTTCTCTGATCCCACAATTTTCAGACTTGGCAGAGCTGTGTGAAAGCTTTTAGGGTTACAGATCTGCCCTGCCTTCAATATATGGTCCTAAAGCAGTGAGAGTCAAGGAAGAGAAGAGTCAGGGAAAAGGAGAATCCCCAGGGAGGAGATATTGCTGGGTCTGGGGGAGGGGAGGGAGTCAAGGTAGTGATAGGGGAACTGCCATCCATTTCCTATCTCGGGATGAGGAGATAGTATGTCGAGTCTTCCAGTAGAGCAGACAGGGAAAGGCATGCATGGGTGTGCATATAAAGGATGACTTTTTAATCTGAAATTCTCTCACACACACACAGCCAGAAGAGTAGAGGGGAATGAAAAAGCCCATATGGAAATAACTAAGAAAAATCATGGGTGGATACTGACTAGTGCAGAAGATAAGTTTCCATCGTAAAGCTCCTAGGTTGATAGGTACATTTATCAGGACCTTGTGGTTTTGGAAGGCCTCTGATTCTTCCAAAGTTCAGAATGGAAGGGAAAACTGAGAAAGAACTGTATCAGTTCCTCCCCTTTAGAGAAGAGAGGATGTATGACTACTTCCATAAGGGAAAACAAGGGCTACATGAATTTGGAACGTGGTGGGGGAGAACGGGACTAAGAAAGAAACCCCTCTATGCTTCAAAATAATCCCAGAACAACTACTCCAGAACCTCCTTGTTTAAGGCAAATTTCCTTCAAGCATGGAGGAAACTGGAAACATGTTTCCCCCCCCACACACACACTATCTTCTGGTTCACAGGCAAGCATGAAGATTTGTTGGTGTCACATGAGGTAATATGGCATGGATCCCAATGACAGCTATCTTTTTCAGCTCAGTCATGAATGTTTCGTTCTATAGAACCTGTAGGTGAAAGGAAACATTCGTTCTGAGGGAAAGGTATCTTTTTCCTTTGATTCTTTAAGAGGATGGGGGTGAGCAATTTTCCTTTACCATTCTCTGCCACTTTTGGTCAAGCAATACTCCAAGTAGACTTCCATCTTGAAAGGTGGGACAGATGCTATAAACATTTTTCCTATTAGTCTTCCAAGAACAGACTCTTACATCCCTTCTCACCATAATGGTGGCCACAGAACAAGAGGATTGATTCCTCCAATACAGACAGCAGTAAGGGATGAAGCTGCAGAAGTTTTGTTCTATTGGGCTGGTGCATATTGTCTTTTACGTTGGGCTTTTAAACTTCATGCTTAAAGAAGGGACATCCTAGCAAAGCTGGTGACTGAAGTGAAGACCTCCAGGATGCCAGCATTGCTTCGTTGCTTCTACAGAGGCAGGCATTGGCCTCTATTTTAATCCATTTGATCCATTATAATTTTTCAGTAGGCATGACTGTTTTGACCTTGCAATCCCATTCTGACACGGATTTTTGTCCCTGCACCAGGGTTTAGTCTTTTGTTAAAAGGTATATAATGATATAGTTGAGCAAGTATCACTGGGGTGACAGCAGGACAGGGAAATAAAACCAGGTCCTAATGAAGGTCACAGTAGCTGGGGTGAGATTTCCCCTCTTCCTGCAGCCCTAAGCATCCCATGCTTGACTTCTATAAGCACATCCCGGACAGTGATAGGCCAGGTGGTAAGTGGCCATGGAATGACCTGTAATGGATATAGAACAGCGGAAGAGTCCCTGTGTAGCTAGAGGAAAGAGGCATGCTTGCTTTCCTTAAGTCATAACCATCCAGTACACCAGCTCTTCGAGCACAGCCATTGGGGAGGGAAGAGAAGGATAATGGTGCTTGTTGTCAAAGTTGATGAATGAGTAGGAGTGCATATTTTTAACCCCTTGCCCCTGCTACTGATAAATTAGCCTTCTCTCTTGTTGCTAGATTTCCTTTTTTTTGGTGCAAAGTACCTCATCCTCACTTTAGTCTCTAAAGTAGTGCTGCCGTACATGCAGCTGGTTCTCTTTTAATGCTTTTTTGGCTCTGAGCTAAGCATTCTGTAATGCCATGTTCTGTGTGGGGGCCCCAACCCATCCCATAGCTTCTGTATTCTCCTGCTCAGGAAGAAACCTGTGAGCAAAAAGGCATTTAGTAGGTGCCTTTAGAGGAGAGGGAATGGACTCCTGGGCTTCGACATGGCATAAACCATCTCCTTGATTGTTGCTATAGGCTCTTCAGAGGACTGTAAAAACTCTGTATGCAAACTGGGAAAAAGAAAATAGACAGGAATAGGAAAAAAAAAAATCAGGAAAAGAGGTCCACACAAGACTTCCTCAGAGACTTTCAACAGAAAATGGTGAAAAGAATGGAGATCATCTGGGCTGTCCATGTCGAGGAAAATAGATGGACAGGCCTCACCTGGTGGCCAGGCTAATCCAACAAAACTTTAGTTACATCAGTCCAAACAGCAGGGGGGCGCCAACATACAAGAGAATCAGCAGACATGCACTCAAAGGAAAAAAGCCTTTAGGACCAATAACTAGTCTCTGCATCTGAAGTAGTATTACTGAATTTAAGATGGACATTTCACTCTGTTTAAATCCATGCAAAGTTCAATATGAATCTGATCATTCCAGCGGTTCCAATTTCTGCAGAATTTAATTTTTTTATTGATTTTTTTTAAGTCTTATCAGCCCTTTAGGACAATTTCCAAATATAAGCCCATGAAGTGTCTTCTGGAGTCTGCAGCAAGCCTCAAACAATAGCTCGAAGAGGTGGTAACATCTGCAATTCATCAATAGGTTATTGACTCTAAAACCTAATGATGGTAAAGTCAGAGTTCAGTTTCTCTGAATTGTTTAATTACAAAAGCTACCTGTAATATGCTTATCCAGTATAGTTGATTTGAAGAAGTAGGAATGATATGGGTTCATATCTAGTCCTTGCTTAAGGACTTTTGTACCTACAGTATACTTAGCATTGCTTTGGGGTGACTAGAATCATCTGTTTCCATTACCTCTTAGGAGACTATTCCACAATTTAGATCTTATCAGGGAGGACGACAGACGGTAAAGTGGATACAGAAACAAAGAGGTTCCATATGTAGCAATTACTACTACTTTTTGCCCCATTTAAGACACTTAATTTCAGTTTGAACAAGACTTGCTGCCTTTATGTAAGTTATTCTTTGCATCCCATTATTCATCCTATTTACAATGACTGATATTTGATATAATTAACCACTATTTTGTAAACAAGATTTATATTAAACCATTCTTCTGGCTAAAATGTTAATTCAGTACAAATAGAAAAAGTCAATGTTGCATGATCATAGTACAGTACACATTTTACAGCATGTAACAAACTCAGTATTGAGATAAGTTGTAACATTTCAGGAGCAAAGTGATTACAGTAGTAGCATTAACTATCCATTTTCAAAATCTTAAACTGTACTGTATTACATTCAAATCAGTCCCCAATCAGACTGGAGATGAACAGCACATTTATTTATTTGTGTTACAATGAGCAAGACAAGTAAACCTTACAACCAGAAAGGTAATAAAGGGCTCAGCAGCTAAAAGTGATAATTATTTTTATAAGCTTAACAACAACATGTCATGGTTTGTTGAGATCACAACAAGAGAGAAAGCATTTCCCTTTTTAAACAAGTATTCCTAATTTCAGGTTTCACTTACACTTGCTATGAGGCAAAGTCAATGTACTGCATGTCAACATGATCAGAAGGAATCATTTGTGCACAAAGCCTACACATTTTTATGTTTCCCCCAACTGCTTAAGTGTATAATTCAGTTTTTTTAAAGGTATAATGGAATCATGACCACCATTAGGACGGGCAGAGGGGTTAATTTTAAATTAAAGGTAAAAGTTAGCATGCAAATTCAATTGCACTGGGCAGGGTCATTTTAAGAAAAGACTTAAACAGCTTCCTTCCATTTTAAAGCTATCATTTATTGAGGAAGTTATTCTGAACTAGGTAGGGAGAACATCTGAGCCTATTTGAAGTCAAAACTCTACCTAGTTCCTAACTTAACTTTTTTTCCCAGTTACATCAGTATTCTAAGAAGCTCTGGGAGAAGTTGTCATATAAAAGTGTTAAATACAAATATCCTGTACCTAGAAAGGAAGCCTCCTTCTTTCCAAGTCTATGGGCATAACAGAAAAAAAATCTCGGAAGGCTTAAAGAGTGGTTGACAGTGGGATACAGTGCTTGAAACCCCAAGAATGATTGCCCCCACTAATTTTTTCAGTTTTAAACAAGCAATATTTTCATTGTTTTCCCAAGAACTCCAGAGAGTTTATAGAGATCACACCCATAAAAGAGAGCAGTCTTCTCACTCTAAGTCTAATGCCTTTTAACCCAGTTTCTTCTGCATCTTGAGTTTTTAGATCCCCACCCCCACTCCTCTTTCCTGTCATTACTAGCCTGATTCCTTCAAGTCGTTTATGCACTCCTCTACCATGTGGGCAACTGGTGTCTACCTTCAGGGTTCAGACATACACCAGGATCCCTTGTGTGGCTAGTGCTGTGCCTATGAAAATCTACAACAGCTCACTAAACTGATTTAATAGTTTGAACCCTGATGGTACCTGCTGCCATAGCTCAGAAAGGAAAACACTATCTTTAGGGATGTAGGCAGTCTCCCCCAGTCAACCATGTCTATATCTGGACTACTTATCTGAGCTAGTGAATATCATCAGGACACTCACCCTGAATTAGTTCCACTGGCTAAAAACAAAACTAGGAGACAGGTAAAGGTGAAAAAGTTACATGCAGAAGAGGAAAGCTATGGAAGAATGGGATTCTGGGGTGGGGGAATGTTTGGTAGAACAATAATCCAATTGGTGGAGACAATGTGACTTATTCACCCAGTTGCTAGCAGGTAATTTTTTGGTGCCAGAAACTATTGCTTAACTAAGAACATGCAAACAACTTGTCAGCTACCCCATGTGAGCTAACCTGATTTTATTCAGATTTTGAAGGGTTTAATACAGTAAGTTATATAAATGAAAAAAAAAGACATTTACTATTCACATTACGTCTTTTCACCCTGAGATAAATTTTTCAGCCACAATCAGTCAACCAGAAGTATCCATTTGACTCAATGAAGATTTTTTTGAGTGCCTTAACTTGCATCCATTCTGTAGGGCAGTCACCAACATCTGATTTATAAAAGTGCTTTTTAAATGGGGCTGTTACCATCTTGAAATTGTAGTTTAATTTTACTAGTAATATAAAGCAGTCTACCTTTTCAATGTTTCCAATGAAGCTGAGAAAAATCTGTAAAAAACCATCGCTGCATATTTATTTTAATAAAAGGGCAGATTTATTCATGTTTACAAACAAATTCCAAAAACAAAAAGGAAAACAGGTATGCTACCTACTAACAACCTTTCAAAATGCCAACAGCCCTCATGCTGTATGAAGGATTCTATATATTAGAAAAATCAACACAGTTCCACTCACAATTCACCAAGACAGCACTATGCTAACATGTTTAGACAAAAACAAAAAGGACTAAGGTTCTGATGTATTTTGATTTAATCCATTTTGCCTGAGATAACAAAAGTATTTCAAGCAAGTTCCATCACATATTGATGTCCCGCATTAAACAATCCTCTACTAAATTCTGAACAAAAAAAGTTATTCAGTAAGTTTCTCAAAATTTTTAAAAATTAAACAGTTGTTTCAAAACCATTAAGTAGTAAATGTATTTAAGAAACTAATTAGGACAGAGGCCATAACTTCATTAGAACACCACTGCTCATGTTTTTACAAAGCATTAGTGTTATCTATTTGGCTATTAGTATTAGCAATTTATCTACAATATTTAACAAAGTAAATTGCAGGCAAAATTTAGTACAGTTTCAATAGAAACACCCTTTTCCTGAAAATACAGCAGTATTTGAAGGACTAATTTTTTTCTCTGCATCATTTATAAGGAAGCTTCCCATCTAAGAACAGGAACAAAAAAGTATCTACAAACCTTGTAAACAGATCTGTATCATTTATAAACATAAATAATCCAAATTATTAACAGCCAACAGCAGAAATGTAAGTATCGATTCAATGATCCAGGGCTTCTTTGCCCTTCCCAGCCCCCCCCTCAAAAGGATCAAGATAAACTAAAGTTCTAACACACTGTTCAGGACCATTAAGTACAACTAATGATCCGCAGGTCACTTATGCCGAGTTACCGTTTATCTGTCAGAGTTCATTATTATCCCCACACCCCAAAACACCCTCAAGTCTGGCAGAAAGCTTTTTTAAAAAAATAAATCTACATTCGTACAAGTGTGTCTTCTGTTGAAGTCCAGGACAAGACTATTATCTTGTCCATCACAATGTGTGAAAAGACCCAGTTTCAATTTGTTTCTTTACAATGCAGCTAGTGTGTTAACATTCAGCTTACAATCAGAGTGATGTTTCCAAACTATGTAGTGGGCTCCCTGGGGATGAAGAGGTAGCAGACTTGTTCATGTCTGTTGTAAGGTGAATTCCACTGTCAACCGCATTGTTATTTTTGTTGGGAGACGGGGGAGGAGTGGAGTTGCGTTTTGTTGGAGCATCATCTTCAGCGTCAGTATCATCAATAAGGGGAATATGAGGCTCAGAATCTTCTATTCTAAACTCAGGATGCGTCATAAAATTGTGAATTGAACTTCGTGTCTCAGGTTTTTCTAACCCTTCATATAAGGAACTACGAAATGCATTCACCACTCGGATCTGTAAACATGAAAGAAATACAAAAAACTGTCAGTATGCTGCAGATTTACTGGTAGTGAATATGGTTCTTATGAGTTTGAATCCACAAACAGCTAGACATGAGTGAATCGAATTTGTATGTAATGTAGTGGAACTTGCAATAAACTGTAAAAAATGAGGAGCATTTCAGTAGAGCACTGCCAATCTACAGTTGGAATAAAAATTGTAGAAGTGTACTGTAAAAAACTGAAATGTCTAAAAATTCAAAGTAGTGCTAGAATTATTTCATTGCTTGACGTGGACTAAATGTTTTAAAAAAATGAAGTCAACATGAAAATTTTATCCAATGTACTTATTCACAAATTCAATAAGTTTTACTAAGGAATGTTTTATTCAACACCAAAGGGAAACGTCTAAAAAAGTTGGGGCACGCAGGGTTACTATTTCTCATGCTGGGAATTAGGATGTCACTGACTATGAAAAAGCCAAGCAAGTGTTCATCGAATGTCACAATGATTGGACAGTTACCAGCAGGACTCATGCAAAAGATACCTCTACAACAGCTGTAAATATTCGAGTATATACCTATTTGCCACAACAAAATACATTTCCCCCCATAAAAAGTAATACGTTCTGTGCCCCAATTTGTTAAAAGTGGTAATAAATTACAAGTTACATTTTGCAATTGTTTTCCATTATGTGCAAAATTAAGTTTTTCCTGATGCCTTTCAAAAGGTGAAAAAGTTAAGCATTTTAAATGCCTCCACACGAGCTAAGTGGCAGATACAAGAACCTCTTTTTGAGAACAGTGTATGAAAATTCTCAAGCCATACAAGTATTGGAATTGCCGCACATTTCAGTATGAAGGCCACCACTGTAAGATTTAAGTAATCACCTTTATATACAAGTGTGCATCTCAAATGACAAAAACATACAAGACAACCAACCAATGTGTAAGCTGTCACCGGCTAATTATAACAAATTTTATATATACACACATGGCCATGTCTGTCTTCTATTAAGAGGTCAATTCTTCTCTGCTTTTGGTGCAGAGATGCACACAAGAAGAGTCCAAAAAGCTTCATATATACTGCTGAAGTTGTATGGCTTATGTACCATTTACAACTATTAGGTTCATGACATTAGAAGTGGTCTGTTAATTTGCATTTTAGAGCCAAAAAATGATTTTCTACCAACCTAGTAGAATTTGTTACTTAATGAGAAGCTGATAGAATGTACACTCCATAAAAGTTAACAGGTTACAGAACTCTTAGGTAACATGTCGAGATCCAAAAATTAACCTTTGCATTTAGCATCTTTAAGAATTTTCTTTAGCATTGCCATATAATCCTCAAAGTATTAGTTTTGCTAACTGTTCAGTCTGAAATCAAAATCCTTAACTATTAACTTGTAATTAAATGAGTACCTATAAAAACCAACACTAACATCAAATTCTTTTTTCAGTGTCATTTTTGCCTGGAAAAATGTAATAGGAATGCTTCGTCACTTCTGTAGCTCCTTTCACTGAGGCTCTCTCAGGAATGTAATAGAAGTTGGGTATTATTCCCATTTTACGGGTGGAAAATGGATGTACAGAGAATAAGTAACTTGCCCAAGTAAAAGTAAATCAGCATAGAACCCTGGAATAATATGCAGGTCTGATTCCTAGTCCTCTGCCTTCATCAGCAAATTCCCATGATCAGCTGGTTCAGTACTATTCAGTTAGGCCCTGATTCAGTAAAGAATTTAAGCATGTGTTTAACTTTAGATAAATAGTCCCAATAAAATAAAAACACTCAGGTTCTTTGCTGCTATTAATTCAGCACTAGGGCCCTGATTCAGCAATGACTTCCCTTTGAAGTATTTTATATAAAAACAGACACGTTCTCACACCCATCATCATAGCACCTGAGCAATAAAAAAATGTACACTGACAGAACCCAAGACATGAGAGGCACTGAGGAAGTGCATGCAAGAACCAATTAACAGTGAAAAGAAAATATAATCTACATACAAGATTGGCACCAGTCTGTCAACGTCTGCACTCTATCTAGTCAAAGAAAGTGCATTTTGGCACCATCTCATGCAAAGAATCCTAGAGAGCCTAGCTTCAAATATCTCAATCAGTAAAGCTGTGTATGTACTTCCCTACAATCAGAAAAGTCTTGTTGTTACCAAGTTAAAGGGTTGAGGTCCTTACACTAGTTTCAACAAGGA
Organism: Trachemys scripta elegans; assembly: GCF_013100865.1. Lineage (NCBI taxonomy): Eukaryota > Metazoa > Chordata > Testudines > Emydidae > Trachemys > Trachemys scripta. Next base: position 77,456,060 of record NC_048298.1, read on the forward strand.
AAGACCTTGTTACAAATAGTTGACTTAAAAGGTATTTAGCACATCCAGGACCACTTACATCTCTGCATTATTAATGACTTACAGCTTTAAATATCAGGGAAACCATGTCTGACTCTGGTACACTTCCACTAAACTTCCTAGACATGTTTGGCCATGAAATTAATTCCTTTTCTTTGACTGGGATCCCAGTATATCAGAAGCGTTAACAAAATCTGATGCATTCAGCAAAATGAGGTCTTTGAAATCTATAAGGGCACCTCACATGAAGGCATGCTATGGTTGTTTTTTGTTTGTTTTTTGTATAAAGATTCACCACAGAATCTATTAACCAACATTAGTTTTACAACTGGTGTGGTTCTAGTTAGAACTGTGTTCTCTTTTCCACCTTAGGGGAGAAGGTGAGTCAGTTACTTCTCTGCTGAAGAAAGGATTCGAACAGGTTGAGTTTTGCTCCAAAGATTACAGGAGTTCATCCTAATCTCTTAAGGCAGAGCTCCACAGCCAGGCACTCCTTCAAGAATGGAAGTATTTAAAATAGAGGCCACCATGGCAGTCACCATAAAGTGAGTGATGGTTGCGGATTCATCTCCTTCGCGCCTTTCTCGAATGCAATGAAGAATTTGCTGCAATTGGCAAGAGCTTTGTTAACAGCACTGAATTTAAAAATAACCCATGAAGGGGGAAAATCCACAAATGATATCAGCATAAACCAATCCACAGCATGTTGCATAAATAACCTCTGCACTCATTCAGCAAAAAAAACTTTTACCAATTAGACCTAATGTGTATGAGCCACATTAAAAACATGTCAAATTAAAAAGAAAGAACATTCAAAATTGAGGATCCTCTGGTCCCAGTTGATCAGGCACAAGGGTTATTTTTTGCAAACATGTTAATGCATCAATAAATATATTAAATTAGACTGATCATCTCCATTGTCCGAGCTGAGTGAAGAATAGTACATTTTCAGTTTTAAGTAACTGAAGGGTTAAGAGTAATACCATTAAGGAAATCTGAAAATATAACCAGTTCTCTGTAACAGTGTCCCTTTTACTTCAACTGTTAGTCTAGATCAGAGGTTCTCAAATTGTGATGTACAACTCACCAATAGTTCAAGGAGCATTTGCTGGCCACATGGTGCCGGCTTGTCCTTATCTCCAATTGGTAAATTACATTAAAAAATTAAAAGCATTACTTTTCAACGTAAGTAATGCCATAGCTGCCAGAGGGAGGTTAAGGTATCTCAAGGGGGTGGAGAGGTAGTTCTCAAAACACCACTATGATGTGGTCCATAATATGAAAAAGCTTGAGATCCTCTGCTCTAGATATCAATGTGTGGTACATAATTTCACATTGCTACAAGATCCTGCAAAAATCTAGGGATGATAGTACAATTCAGAGATTGTATCAGCACCTTAGTTACTCTTAAATGGCAAAACTGTACAGTTTATTGATAGAAATGAATTCCTCAGTTTATGTAGACAAAGGTATTGCATAAATATATATTCAAGGAGTATTTTAGAAGACAATTTGGTATGTATCATAAACATATAAAACATAATTCTGCTGATGTTATCAGGCCCCCCACCACAAAGGCTAAATTGTAGCTTTCCCTTATATGCCCACACAGTGATGGAGCGTTATAAGCACTGCACGCATATTTCCCTACCTACAAGGCTCGCATAAGGGCAGCTCAGATTTGCAGCCTCAAAGCTCAGGGGAACACAGGGTCAAATTACTCCCCAATGATAGCTTTTAAAAAAGCTAAGAATGGCCATACTGGGTCAGACCAATGGTCCATCTAGCCAAGTATCCTGTCTTATGACTGTGGCTGGTGCCAGATGCTTCAGAGAGAATGAACAGAACAGTGATCCACCCTGTCATCCAGTCCCAGTTTCTAGCAATCAGAGGTTTAGGGTTGTGTCTCTGAACATCTTGGCTAATAACCATTGATAGACCTGTTCTCCACAAACTTCTTATTCTCTTCTGAACCCAGTTTTATTTTTGACGTTCACAACATCCCCTGGCACCGAGTTCCACACAGACTGTGCGTTGTGTAAAGTAGTACTTCCTTATGTTTCTTTTCAACCTGCTATCTATTAATTCCGTTGATCCCTGGTTTTTGTATTGTGAATTGGTAAATAACTCTTCCTTATTCATTTTCTCCACACCAGTCAAGATTTTATAGACCTTTACCATATCTCCTCTCAGTTGTCTCTTTTCCAAGCTGAAAAGTCTCTTTAATCTCCCCCCTATGGAAGCTTTTCCATATCCCTAATCATTTTTGTTGCCCTTCTCTGTACTTTGTTCCAAATCTAATATATACTTTTTGAGATGGGTCAACCAGAACTGCATCCAATATTTAAGGTGTGGGAGTACAATGGATTTATATAGTGGCATTTAATATTTACTGTCTTGTTATCTATCCTGTTCCTAACGTTAGCTTTTTTGACTGTTGCTGCATATTGAGCAGACGTTTTCAAAGAATTATCCACAATGAATCCAAGATCTCTTTCTTGAATGTTAACAACTAATTTAGACCCCACCATTTTGTATGTATAGTTGGGATTATGTTTTCCCATGTGCATTACTTTGCATTTATCAATGATGAATTTCATCTACCATTTTGTTGCCCAGTCACCCAGTTTTGTGAGATCCCTTTCTAACTTTTCAGTCCGCTTTGGACTAATCTTGAGTAATTTCGTATCATCAGCAAACTTTGTCTCCTCACTATTTACCCCTTTTTTCAGATCATTCATGAGTATGTTGAACAATACAGATCTTTTGCAGACCCCTCTATTTACCTCTCCACTGTGAAATCTGACCACTATTCCTACCTTTGTTTCCTATCTTTTTAACTAGTTACTGATCCATGAGAGGGCCTTCCCTCTTATCCCATGATTGCTTACTTTGCTTAAGAGCCTTGGGTGTTCCTAGCCTCTCTTTGCCAGAAGCTGGAAATGGACGACGGGATGGATCACTTGATGATTACCTGTTCAGTTCATTCCTTCTGGGGCACCTGGCACTGGCCACTCTCGGAAGACAGGATACTGGACTAGATGGACCTTTGGTCTGACCCAGTATGGCTGTTCTTATGTCTTTCTGAAAGTTCAAATAAACTATATCCACTGGATCACCTGTGTTCACATGCTTGTTGACAACCTCAAAGATTTCAAATAGATTGGTGAGGCATGATTTCTCTTTATAAAAGCCATGTTGACTCTTTCCCAACGTATTTTGTTCATCTGTGTCTCTGAATTCTGTTCTTTACTATAGTGTCAGCCCATATGCCTGATACTGAAGCTAGGCTTAACGACCCTGTAATTGCCAGGGAGGAGGCATGGCTCCTTCTCTATCTTGAGACACTGGCTATCAGAGCTGGGTGCCAGGACAGGAGTAAGTATGCTGTGCTCCTTAAAGCAGTGTTGCAAATTAATCCCCTTTCCACACCAGGACAGCAAAATGCTTCCTGGCCACGTAGTTCTGTACTACCACTTGCAGCAGGCTCTGCTTAACAGGCAGAATGTAACCCAAAAAGTTTCTTTCCATATATGGGAAATAACTAATGAACATTCCCATAGACATCAGATTTTAAAATACAGTGCTGTACTGCACATCCCTAGTCCCACAAACAACAGAATGTACTTTGTATTTATGTGGCACTTTTCATTTAAAGATTCTAAGTGCTTTACAAACATCAAATGAATTAAGCCTCACAACATCCCTGTGAGGTAGGGAAGGATCCTCATTTTACAGAATGGAAAACAGGTAGACACACAAGTGACTTGCTCAAGCGCATACAGGAAATCTGAATCAGAAAGAGCCCAGAGGACCATACTCTCTTTTTAAGAAGAAAACTCCTGAAAGCTCTAAAAAAGTCTCTGCCAGCACTTAGGCCAGCAATGTGCAAATTCTTAAGTTAGCTAACTACTTTTCAGGCTAGTTAACTAATTAAGTTTGTCACCTAGCCAACCCATAAGAATGTATGCAAATGTTAAAAGGTAAATTATTAAAACAGGAGGGAAACTCATCTAGTCAAAAAAGTTTAATCTTTTTAAACATTTGTTTAAATAAAATACTTGTATATTTAATCTATAAATAAGTGTGCAGAAAATACCTGCATGAAACAGATATAATTGAGATTAAGGATATAATGCATTTAAAGTATCCATTTTAGAATGAACTATTACACTTCTAGTCTTAACAGAAGAAGGCTGAAAAACCCAGATGCCACTTAGTTCAGAGAGCATAACGTAAAGAGAACAGAATTAATTAATTGACAAAACATCCCCTGCACTGGAAGTTTATGTATTGCTGCCAAATGAACCTAGAGAGAGAGTTATCCAGTTTGAACGAAATAAAATGTTTTACAATTCAAATATTTTAATGTTCTTACCAATGCCCCTGGTTGATTGGCTGAATGCTTCTGCAGTTTTCTGTATAGTTGGAAATTTACTACTATTGTAACTATTTGGAACAAGCCTATTTTATTAACCTGTACCCTGAAGTTAAAAGATAAATAAATATTGCCATCTTGTTAAGAACAAGTCCAACAAAAAGTGAAGCATTCCGATCAGAAGCAAGCTTTTATTTGGTCTATATTTTAAACTTTGTAAACTTTAATTTAAATAATTTAAAATCAGATTATTTTGCCAGAGAAAGTGTTAAAATGTAAAATATGTAACTTTCAACTGTGTGTTATTTTAAATTATGGTTTATTTTCAAATTGGTATTACCTACTTTTGTTGGACCAGTTTAATGTTATATGCTGCATTGAGTAAATTATGAACATTTTCATAAAATGAATCATTAGAGGCATATACTCGAAAATTTACAACAGTTTTCCTATTTCAGTTTTTAAGAAGTCCCTCTGTACATGAATGAATGAAGGCACAGTACATACAGGCTCACAGCTTTCATGTTTAAGTCTTTTCTTGCAACTGTTTCCATCTGTTCTCTAGCCCTCTAAGAAAAAAAGTCTGAGGACTCCACTTTGTGAAAAGAAAGCTTTATGAAAAGCCTGAACAATGAATTTAAATACTAAGGAGAAAATGAGAAACGTTAGGTGTGTGAATTAGGAAATGTTAATTTCATGCACTTAGGAACACACACTCACACCCCACAGTAGTAGAAGCAGTAGTAGAGGAAAACACTACATGTGTAGGGGTAGAAATATTTGTTACATCATGATGCTGGCTGGCGATGGAAGGTTGCCGCCTTAGAGCCCCCTGAATGGTACTTCCACTCTGGAAAGCATTCACTACATCCATCTGCAAGGAATCAGAGATTGTGACAGCTTGCTCAGCAAGAGAGAGAGAGAACAAGAGAAAGGACCATCCCATCTATAACACACAAGAAGTAAAGAAAAAAAAAGGCACTTTTTATAGAGATACACAGGCAAGAGTTGCATTTAGAGCTGAAGAAAGTAAAGAAGGAGCTTGAGGGATTACAGAGCCATCCATACCCCCATCTTGAGAAAATCTCAGTCACACAGTTTAAAATTGTCACCTTATTGGGGTAAAGGGGACAAAGGGGAAGATTTAATTAAAAACCTCAACTACCACTGTCTCCTCCTACCTTTTCCAAGACCATACCTGAGTTTGTATCCTGTTCAGGCCCCTAAACCACAAGATCTGACCACGACGCAGTTCTCTTTCAGCATGATCAATCTCTTCTACATCTTCTGAAAATTCTTCTTCAGGAATCTCCTCCTTCTGTGTTCCATGCCCAGCTTCTTTAAGGAATTTCAAACGGCTGGTTGGAATTGTTGAGATCAGCTAAAGATGAATGAAAAGATGTATAAGAATTAACAGAAGAATGGTAGTAAAAATTATATTTTTTTAAATGTAGTTTAAGTCACTGAACATACAATGTTGAAGTCTTTGCCATTTTGCCTTTAACCTATAATATTCCGCAAAAACTATTTTTAAAATGAAATGCATCTTTCTACTTCAGAGATACAACTTTCAGTGTAAAACAACTGTCCTGATATCACCCTATTCACTCAGTATTACTGGACACTCTCCAGCTAAGTAACAGCTGCAAAAAATGTGAGAACTCATCCCCCTACAGCCTCATTTCAAAGGTGTGCAGCTGAACTCAGGCTATTGAAATTCTAAAATTAAGTGCAAGCTCTTCACTAACTAAAGAAATTTTAAATTAAAAGTATAAACCTACATTAATATAATGTTACAGTTGTCTTTTTTTTTTTTTTTTTTTTTAAAAAACCACTATAAGAGTCCGGTAATGCAAAAGTTAGAAAAACTGCCAAATTACATGTCTTATTTATTCATGTGGCCCACACACAGCAAGGCCCACTTAAAATTTTGAAACATGTTTAACATCTTTTGGATGTCAATACAATTCTCATATGTACCCAAAAAGAAAAACCCAAATATATCAGCAAAGCAAAACATGAATTCATCTCAGGTTGTCTTAGCTTGTACACACACACAAAAAAGTTGATTTACCTGGCCCCAGAGTAGTGTTCCCATTCCCAGGAAAATGGACCATAGCCATTGTTCTATTGTAAGTTCTGAACAACTGAAAGGTTTCCCACCAAACTGTACAATAATTATCTGTGGAAAAAGTAAAAAAAAAAAAGTCAAAAAGCAATACTTATTGAAGTTTGTAAGTTAGTGAATGTAGGTATTGTAAATTTTAGCTACTTGGTGCTTCAAATGTAACACCAGTCATAGAAGCTGTTTACGTAATATATTAACTTTAGTTTGTCATTGTAGTATTTTGATCCCCTGCACTTCCCCAGGCACCATCTTCAAACTACCTTTATTCTGAACCTCAGCTTAGATACAGAAGAGTTCTCCTCCATGCTTACCTTGTACTTCAAAAGTAAAATCTGATTGTAGTGATAATTTAAACAGTTAATCTGGTTCAATTTAACAGATAAAATACAATACTTTTCTTTATGCCTACATCTAGAAAAACAGCAGATTTTACAGAGACCAAGATTTAGGTTTACAATTTACTATTTTTTCCCTATTAGACAAAATACAGATGTGTAGTACCCAACCTAGAGTTACAACTCTGCTTTGTATAAAAGCAAGTACTGTATCAAGTGGACTCCCCTCCCAGAACTAGACATAGTGGTAGTATTTTCCTATTTTAAAGATTGTCCAAAAAATAGCAATTAACACAGCACTCATTAAACTGCATTTCTACACCTCCATTTCAAGCTTAGCAGCAAGTATAAAAACCAAAGAAGAGTTGATTAGGAACCATAATATGAGGAAAAGTGAAAATCTGAAATCAAACTAGAAATTAAGGTTAAGTGCAAATTGTAGTAATTATCCATGCCTTGTTTAGTGAGGGCAGCCAAACATATGCTATCATAAGCATATACACATTTGTATGCTTTACCTGTCAAAATTTAGAGAGCTTTTAGGAAAACCAAAATACCAGCATTAAAAATTAGTATTTGTAGTGTATACACACACATTACAGCATGGTAGCACTCAATTTGTGTATCATCATTTTAAGTTAGCCAAATGCTAACTAGATCTTTTCCCTAAAGCTTCACATATTGTATTTTAGGCTTTAAAAAAAAAAAAAAAAATCTCAAATTACTTTAAAATTAACCTTGTACTATTGATTTTTGTTGTCTGTCATTTGTATTAGGGAGCTCTCAAGGGGCATCAACCAAGATTGCGGAGCACAGAGTGCTCGGCACTGTACATACACATAATGAGAAACTCTTTGAAGAGTTCCCAAACCAAACAGCCAAGACAGGAAAAAAGGACAGGAGACAGTACTAATCCCATTTTATGGATAGAGAATTGAGGCAGAGAGATTCAGTTCCAAGGATACCTATTTTACTCCTTTTAAGGAACCATCTTGCCCCACTCAGCAAAGCGTTAATTTTTTGAACTCTGGTACTGTATGAGACAACCTACTAAATACATTGTTGGCACTGATGTAAAAGTAAAAGAGACTTCAGTTAATGAACTGGAAGCCATCTGACCAGTTCAAGTTTTGTTTTAGCTAGCTGACAAGTAGGGATAAATCCTTTGTTTCACAATGCTGTATCAGAGTTTCAATGTGTTACAGTTTCTGTAGAGTACTTTACATTTGCAAAGTAATGCATAAACAATCTTTAAAAAACATCTTTGAGGTAGGTTAGTCTTAGCCCCATTTTATAGATTGGGAGGATAGAGAAGTGAAGTAACTTGCCCAGAGTTATACAGCAAATCAAGAGTAAGAGCCAGGATTAGAATTCTCAGGTTCCCTGATCCTATTCCTGTGTTCCTGTCTCTAAATCACAGTGCTTCCTGGTATCATAATTTTATGGAATTTCAAGTTTTCAGGTAAAACAATCTTAAAGGTGCAGGTGTGTCTTGGCAAGGCTAAGTGGCTATTTTATACTTGGCAGTTAAATGTTATGTCAAAAACATAGCGTAGTATTAAATATACGTTTCAGTACATTTCTAGTTCTCCTGATGAACCACTATCACCATAAAAAATAAAAAGGACCTGTTAGAAACAAATGTGAAACCACAAGTTTAAGAATCCAGAGAACATAGTTAAGTTGTCATTCACATGTGTGAAGCTGAAAGATACTAGAATTACTTGGGCTGGAAAGTTAGCTGCCATGTGACTGAAATATTTAAAACTTTGGCAGACTGTATAGTCTGACCAATTCTTTTAACATGTCCCATATACAAAAAAAATAAATAAAAAAATAAAAGGGTCCCCAGATGTTTGTAGTCGTTAAGCTTAGAATAAGTTAAAGGAAATATAACCTCAGAGTATAGTCAATTTATGTAATTTGTTGCAGCAGGACATTCAAATACTTGATTTGGTGATGCTGACATTTCCAAGCTGATTAGGTATAATTAATTCTCACTTTGTAAGGTATAAAAAAAACTGACCAACACTGCATGTTTGATAACGGTACACTTTTTCTTCTAATGGATCTTAGTTCAGCTAATTATATATAGGAAGATACTGCACTTTACAAGTGTTCTGACAATGGGTGACTTGTATTTAGATCACATTTAGGTACATAACTCTTCAAAGTCAGATTTTAAAGTATTGATTTCTATAATGGGAAACTGTTCAATATTTTAGGCTCAAATTTTACATTTGTAACTAAGTTTTAAAGCTCAATTTAAAATGGTCTATATGAACCAACTTTTCCTCCCGTGTTGACCAACGAAGCTGTTCATGTTTATAGATACATAAACCTGATACTACTTTCTCTGGAAATGTTGAGAGACCTTTAGTGCAGATTCACCAGCAACAAATAAATTAAATATGATTAACAATATTAAACTAAAATCTTCAATTACCTACCTGCACAATAAACGTGCCCAGAACAATAATACAGAAGATGGCATTGTTGAAGATTCCTTCAAAAACATTTCTTTCACCATGGATTTTTCGGGCATTGATTTCATTAAAAAGTTGCATCATCACAAATGTATTAAAAACAATAGTGTAATGCTCTGAAGGGGGAGCATGCAGAGGTGCATTTCTTCCACTATCAATATCAAAAATTTTCTCACCTGTGTAATAAGACATTTCAGTATCATGAATTAACAAAAAAATACACAATTAGAATCAAAGAATTAAAGAGGTCAGGATTAACATGACTAAGATTGAAATGCCATAATAAATTAGCTTTAACTTCTAGAAAATGAGCAAAGCTTTTATAATATTCTTACCAGCAAACAGGAGTGTAAAGACTACCACAAGTTGATAGACTGCATGACCCAAAATATTCTTCATCATCGTGCGAGAGATCAGAGGTTTATTTCTACCATAAGGTTTCCGCAGCAAGAGAGATTCAGTAGGTGGTTCCGTTGCCAAAGCAAGAGATGCTAATGTGTCCATTATGAGATTTACCCACAACATCTGCACAGCTTTAAGTGGAGAATCCTATAAAAAGGATATGTTTCCTAATAGATAACACAATAAATATCCTAGAAATGAACAAGTTGCAGCCATTAAAAAAACACTTGCTATATGGAAATTTGGTGTATTGCTTTGAAGAGCAGTACATTCTTTAGAACAGCACGCAAAATGGTGACTTTGAAAAGATTTCAGTATGCAAGAGTTCAGTTAAAGAGGCACATGTTTTCAGATCTTAAATTAGTTGAAACCAGCTACCACCAGTACCTACTTGTGTAATACATGCTCCTGTGAACGCAACAATTACTGCTACGACATTGACAGTAAGCTGGAACTGAAGAAATTTGGAGATACTGTCATAAACATTTCGTCCCCACATAACTGCTTTAACAATGCTTGTGAAGTTATCATCTGTGAGAATAATATCAGAAGCTTCTTTAGCTACATCTGTTCCAGCAATACCCTGTTAGGAAGAACATACATAGCAACACTGTGAATCAAAACAGCAGGAATAACTGATATCTAGCATATTTAGCATAATAATTACATTTCTACTACACAACTTTCAATTAAGGAAAAAAGTACAACACTAGAATATTAGGCATACAGTAAACTCAGTTTTGGAGAACAAATATGGTTTCTTAAAAAGGTGTGAAGAAGCGCAAAATTGAAATGCAAGACTGAAATTTGAACCATTAGATAAACCTGACCTCTTGACATGGTTAAAAAAAACCCAACCACATGTAACTGTATTGAGGAAACAGTTATTTTTTTAAGCAGGTGAATAGCTTGGGCAATCCAATAAAGAAATTATAAAAGTTAAGGTAGTTTTCCCATCAAAGTTTTATTTCACTGACCAGTTAACTTATTCTCTCAGATTATCTTTACTAAATGCTTTGTTACAGGAGCAGTATGTTTGCTACCATGTATACCAGCACAAATATCAAGATAGTGATGATCAGTTGATGTTTTAGTTAAAACAGGAGTCCGCACAGAAAGCTGGAGTCTTTAAACCTAGTGTCTTTTTTTATTTCATTCATCATTTCTTGGCAATGGATTAGTAATCTTGGGAAAAAAACCCATCCTCAATATACTAGAGATTCATGGTCCACAGTACTTCTCCTGATAAGACTCTGTCATGATTTTGCTATACTTTAAGTACTATTCATGCTCTGCCATCCTCATTGTAAAACTGTCCCTGTAAAAGATATCACAGAAATATAAACTATACTTTAACAGTTGAAGTGTGCTGTAATCGGTCTATGGTGTAGTAATATTTAAAGGAGCCTCTCTAAAGGTGCTGCACAGGTAAAACATAACTACTACAGTCTCAATCAGAGCAGACACTTTCTGCTCTTGTTTTTGAAAAAGAATATAAGGTGAAATAATTACACAAAATAATGACAGACTTGTCTGTGTGGTTTCTCGTTATTGAGAAAATACATAGACATTTATTATCTAAGCTTATGTGGCTCCCCAACCAACATGGTTGGTTGAAACGGCTGAAGTACAGTAATAGTATTAAGTCTTTCTGAGCCACCAGATAGTGCAGTAGTACAGTACTGCAGCTTGTGCACCAAATCTAGCTGATTTATATAGGTTAACAGAAATTAACTTCATATGATCAGAAACAATGTACCTTTTGGAAGATAAACTTTTGTTTTATAATAGAGAATGCTTCTCTGCAAAAAACAGAAAAACAAGTATGTATGTATACAAGGCACAAGCATTGGGTAATGAGGGTCTGAGATATATTAGTTAACCATTTATATATATTTTTTTTTAAATCCCATTGGAGGCTAAATTATGTTTTATAGATTTCAAGGAAGAGTATAGGACTATACCCCTCCCGCACTGAATGTAAGATACTGGACCCGTTGGTAGCAATATTTAATGACCTTCATTTGTGCAAACACTCTTGCCAGGAAGTCAACTCCCAGTGTCAAGAAATTAAAAATACATAGGCCACAATACTGGTATATATCAGTTTAACAAAAATCTCAATTCAACATTTAAAATTCATAAAATTCAGATGGCTGGAGAATGTCATACCAGAAACCATTATGCATGCAACAGTGCTTGTTTTAGTCAGAGGAAAATAGTATTTTTCACATGTTGGCATCAATACAATAGTGAGCTATGCTTCTGAAAAGTGCTAATTGAGACTGGTATGCGAGTTATTGTTTTGCTTTCCCATGTGAAACTTTACTGTCTACGTATCTGCTTCTGTTCTAGGAAAAATGCATCCATGTTAGCTTCAGCATTAAAAAAAAAAAAAATCCCTGAAGTAAGAAAGCTTCAGGATCTTGTAACCAATCCATCTGACACCAAATTCCACAGAGATAACATGGTGTACATTCTTATCTTCAAGTTGGTGTCAGAATTCCACCTTGACAAGTAGCCAGAAAAAACAGAAGAAACTTGAACTCAAGTCTAGGTGCTTAAAAGGAGGTATCGGTTTTGTATTGACCGCATTAACATCTCATGATTGAGGATAGTTTTAAAATTAACCCTCCTTGTAACTCAAGTAATTTCAAGTGTAGGGGAGAGCACCATCATCATCTAGTGCATTCTAATTCCAGGAATCCACTTCTCCACAGCCTTACTCAACTGCAATCCCATGCCTCTCTTGTAAGACTTTGGAACAATGAATTTATCTTACATTAAGTTAATGTAAAATGAACTGTCTTCCTAATATCACAGTAGCTGCCGTGTTAGTCTTTATCCACAAAAACAGCAAGGAGTCTGGTGGCACCTTAAAAACTAACAGATTTATTTGGGCATACGCTTTCGTGGGTAATGTGTGTCAGTATATTTATGCCTGCATCTGTAATTTTTTTTTACTCATGGAAGCTTATGCCCAAATAAATCTGTTAGTCTTTAAGTTGCCACCGGACTCCTCGTTGTTTTTGTCTTCCTAATGTGAAAGTTAATTAAAATTACCATATATACACATTCATTAGCCCGTTCATTTATAAGCCGACCCCCAAGATGGTTAGGTAAAAATAGCAGAAACTGTATGACCCTTTCATAAGCCGACCCTATATTTCAGGGGTTGGCAAACTTTGGCTCCTGGCCTGTTAGGATAAGCTGCTAGTGGACCTGGACGTTTTGTTTACCTGGAGCGTTCACAGGCACGGAGCCCCTCAGCTCCCAGTGTCCGCAGTTTGCCGTTCCCAGTCAATGGGAGCTGTGGCCACAGGGAGCCGAGGGGCTCCATGCCTGTAAATGCTTCAGGTAAACAAAATGAGAATGTATTAGATATTTAATTCAATGATTCCATAGAGTTTAAAATCAAATTTTGTTGTAGACCCATTTATAAGCCAACCCCCACTCTTTGATAAGTCATTTTTACCAAAAATATTTGGCTTATGAACGAGTATATACATTAGTTAATTATAAATAACTGAACAAAGTTGAAGCTAGAAAAATGTCCACAAAAAGATGAAATAGGTGCCAAATAAAGAAGGATGTTAATCCCAGACATAGAAAATAATCAAGTAGTTTTGCATGACAATATGAAGTTACTTTATCTTTTAGCGCATTAACATAGTTTTAGTCAAAGGGTACCAACTGGAAGTCCTAGAGAGTAACTCTTTTTGGTTTATCCACAGAAGAGGTACAATATGAAGAATTAGTTCAGCTTCCCTGCCCATTCAAATCCTTATCTTTGTCCCAATGCATCCAACAAGGGCCTATATCTATAATATTAGAGCTAAAATTAAAAATTGCATTTGGGAGCCCAACTCTTCAGCTCCTGTTTTTGAAAATCATCGTTGGGTGTCATGTAGTCAGTCAACTGGGGATGGAGACCAAACTCATCAAGTATATTAAACATCTATCAGGTAGTAATTAATTCCAATCATTAACCTGTGATAGACATATGATATGGAGTTTTGCCTATATTAGTTAATCCTGATATATTCAGTCCAAAATTAATATCTGAATCAGAACAGGCTTGGCACTTTCTAGTAAGCTATGGAAAATTCATCTTGGAGAATTTAAGGTTGCAATCCAGCTGCTCTCTACCCTCTCAGGATCTAGCCAGACCGGTACAGTTACCAGATTCTAATATAAAGAGATGCCTGGATTTGGATGATGAATGTTGAACAGAAAGGGTCCCACTATACTAGAGATCTCAATGGCCAATATAAGTGGGAACAAAATTAGTCTAATACTGTGGGATTATCAGGATCATGTAACCCATACCTCCTCTCCATTCTTTAAGGTCAGCATACTTAAAGCCAACAATTTAGTGCTCTCCCACTCAGTGAGATCAGGCAATTGTAATGCAGTATGACTCAATGGGTAAGCCTATCTTCTTTTGCACTAGGAAACTGAACAGTACAAGTACCTGGCAAGATATTGCCCAGTCCCACACTTCAAGCTTTCCCAACAGGGGAAGATCTTTTTCCTTTCTTGTTGATGCTGTGGTCCAACTGATTCAAATTAGACCACAGTTTTGGGACACTACCTCTGAAATCTCCACTTGGTGCATCACAAATGTATTTGTTTTCTGGAAGTTTCTGAAGCTTGGACTACTATAGGGAAGCAGCTCACCTAGTATAGAAGCTTTTTTGTATGATCTCCCAGCCGAGGTCTGATGCAAATGGTCACTTGAACAGGAGGATTTTGGAAGTTCAGAGTTTAAATTTCCGTAATCCTCTATCAATCCTAGCTTATTCATAGATTTTAAAGCCAGAAGGGACAACTGAGCATCTACTCTGACCTTCTGCATAATGCAGGCCCATAGAACTACCCTGAAATTATTGCTGCTTGAATTAGAGCACATCTTTTAGAAAAAGAGAATCTTGGAGGGAATTTGTTAAACGGATGCATCCATAGTCTGTTGTCCAAGACCTGGTCTCTGTTCTTTGAGGGTGCCTCCAGATGCAGTAGGCCATGGTATCTACAAAACACTGCTTTGACTGAAGACCCAACATCCTTCTGTATCTGATACTTTTGTGAGGAACTGGAAGCTCTGAGCGTCCATAAACTCATTTAACTTTTCACTTCTAACAGGTCACTTTTAGACAAAATTATATAATAGATATCAATGAAGTACTGGAGGAAAATATCCTTGATAAATTTTAGAAATAAATTTTTTCTTCCAGTCAAAGCTGCAACAGGCTATGTTGATCTAAAATTATTTCTATATAAAACCAACTGCAAACATTGATCATATCTCACTTTAGGCACCTTGACAAGCATGACAAAAGGAGCAGAAGAGGTAGCAATGAACTTCTGCATAAAAACAGTTTGATTTGTAATTATTAAAACAGATTGGAGACGAATGCTTTTAAGTAGATTTCATTCAGCATCTTATGACACAAGAACACACCTTCATTCTCTACAACTGAAAACCTGAACCTTAGGTTAAAAGGTAAGGAAGTCTGAAGAAAATAAAAAAAAGTGTAGGAAGCAGTAGCTGTCAATGCTACATCTGGTAGCTCGGTGGGCTACCAAGCTACAAGCAAATTTGTTCAGCTTTGTCAATTCACATATGACACTCACAGCAAGAAAGATTGATGCTTTAGCTAAAAAAGGCTAAAAAACCCCAAATTACTTTTTAACCACTGAAAGTAAAGAGACTAGAGTCCGTACCATGGCAAAGCCAACATCTGCTTTCTTCAATGCTGGACCATCATTAGTGCCATCTCCAGTTACAGCTACAACTTGTCTCTGCTCTGAGACAGTGCTGTCAATTATACCTAAAATGAAAGCACACAAAGATTTGAATTTCAGCATTGGTAATTACAAGTTTGTGGGGCAGCCTGACTGTAGTGCTCTGTGTTTATGCACAATACTTAGTTAAGATGGGCCAAATACTCCTTAGGTGAAAGGACTGGGATGTGAGACATGACCTCAGGTATTGAGATCATCAAATTTTAACAGATACAATGGGCAAGCCTAATTTAGTTTTTAAAAAGCCTGAGTCCGGTAAAAACTTGCATTTTGAATTTTTGAAACATTGAATGAACATGCACTTTACCTTTTACCAATGTGTGTTTGTCAGTGGGTGAAGATCTTGCAAGCACACGAAGCTTTGGCCAAATCTTATCTATTCGCTCTTGCTCTATCTGTACAAAGAATGCAGATTAGTTATACTGTGCAAGTAAAACACTATAAAAAAGACAAATGCAACCCTACTGAAAAAAACAGACTAACCTCTCCTTTTTCATTACGTATTCGTCTGTTGAAGTCTTTGCCCTCTAAGCATATGAAGTCCTCACCCGGATTCAAAATGCCACATTTTGAAGCAATAGCACGAGCAGTGTTAATGTTGTCACCAGTGACCATGCGCACCGTTATACCAGCACGCTGGCATTTTTTTATTGCATCTGGTACCTGTTTATGCAAAAAAAGCTTGTTATTATAGTTTTCATGTTGATTGCCTAGTACTTGTCCTAGCACCACCAAATAAAGTAATGGGTGATTACAGTAAATTCCACTACTGAAAAAAGATGCACTGTGTTCTTGACATGACCCATAGTAACACAATGTGACTGTATGGCCACCTCTAGTACTGGACTGCATAAAGAAGTTTACAAGTATTCCACTTCCTCTGAGATAATGGCCTTAGCTTCCGCCTCAAGTAGTAAAGGTCCTTCAGATCAAGGTTCTTTGTTCAATCCCCAACAGCTGACCAAGCAAAGCTGGTGTTCTAACATCAATAATTCATGTGTCTATGCACAGACTTCTTTTCCCCATAAAATTTAATTTTCAAATACATTTATTTTCTTTTTAGTTATCACTTAAAGAGCCTCACGCAATTGACCATTATTGTGCATTTCACTATCAGACTTTCTGCAGAGCACCACTATGAAATAAATTGTATACTTTAAATATCTGCAAAGAGCCACATGCCACGTTAGTAAGCTCTGGTGTTAAGGTTTACAAAAACAAATACCAGTATTTTATTCTCTGCATGTTTTATGATTTCACCATTGTTTCCAACTGTCAGTATGCTACAGTTGGTAGTGCTCACTTTTGGGATAGCTCAGTGGCTTGCTAAACCCAGGGTTGAGTTCAATCCTTAAGGGGGTCATTTAGGGAACTGGGATAAAAAAAATCTGTCTGAGGATTGGTCCTGCTTTGAGCAGGGGGTTTAGACTAGATGACCTCCTGAGGTCCCTTCCAACCTTGATATTCTATGATTAGACTCAAATCCCACCCTGGGATTTGTTCTCATACCCATTACTTATACTTAAATGCATTGTGAAGTGTTACTGTTCTCCTGAAAAGATCTACAAAGGAGAGGTCTTCTTTCCTTACCTCTGGTTATTGAGACCCTATAAAAAGATACAGAAGACAATGGCCAATATTATTTGGTCCTAAATAATGTTGTTTCTAATGTCCAAGTTTGTGAATGCATTACTACTGAGTGCTTACTGATTGTTCCATTTGCCTTCCAGGTCACTGTAGAGGGCTACAAGAAAACACTGGCAATATGAAAGTCTTAATTATTTATAGTCTCCATCTATCACTAGGTTCCTGGACCACCTTTCATCACATAAGCAACATTAAATCTTAAGCACAGTAAATAAATGAGACTTTTTTGGTAAACAGTCCTGTAAAGAATGTCAAGAATCCAGATGCCTAACCAACTGATATAGGTGAAGATTTATTTTAGCAAAAATACAGTTTAAGAGTTGCAATGAATTCACAGTTCTTCCTACCTCAGGCCTCACAGGATCTTCAATCCCTACCACAGCAATGCAGGTAAGACCAGTGACAATATCATTTTCATTGTCCCACACTGGCTCAGGTTCTCCTGCTGGGAAGTCTCTGAATGCTAGACATATAGTTCTGAGTCCCTCAGAGGCCATAGGTTCAATCACAGTTTTTATAATATCATCACGGTCCCTAGGTCTGAATGCCTTTGGTTCACCATTAGCACTCAATATTTTGAAGCACCTAAAAAAAGAATGGAAGAGGTGACTAAATACCACATAAAGGTATTAGTTTATGGTAAGATTCAGAACCACATAAACACCTGATAAAATGAAATTGTAATGCTCACAGGCATAACTAATCATTTTCCTCAAAGGAAAAAAATTTTGAGTCCCTCCAAAAAGGCAAAGGAAGGTGGTGTCAACCTTACATTAACTCCCCCTCATATACGCACTATATTTTGGAGGCACTTAAAATGGCAGAAATTGAAAGTTAATATATTAGTCTGTCTGTATTGTACTTCTGTGTTTTGTGTTCAGTGAGAGATCGACAGTGAGGAGCTCCACAGCACAAAACAATGCCCAAAAGCAGCAGCAGCTATGGTGGATGAGAGTGCATAAACTAACATTACCTTCAAAGAATTAAAACTCTCTAAACTGGTATTTAGATAATGCTCACTCTGACCAGCTGAGTCTAAGAAATTTACCTCTTGAGCAATATGAGAACCAGGCCTAATGTTTCCCGTGGTACAGGAGTAGGATTTAAATCAATTGTGCTTATCAATTTATATGGTACTTAATTTGGTCTGACAACAAAATATCTGCCTGCAAGACATCAGACCAAACTGCAGTGATTTTAAGCAATGTTTTTATAAAAATTATATTTCTAAGATTAGCTTCAGACTTGTTGTTTTTGCAAGTCTGAGCTTTACATCTACATGTATAACGTGAACACAAGAAAAACCCCTTTCCCATGCCCCGGGTGCCCTTGTGTTATGAATTGTCTGTGTATATTGTCGGGATTTCCAGTAAAGTTGGTAGTGAGTTGATAAACGTTTAGCAGTAAACAAGTGACTTCTCCCTACCCGCAGCAAGTAAGTGGTGTAGTCATTAGTAAGGCAGTGCCAACAATCTGTAAACTGAACCACAAGTTCTCTTTACACAGACTACAAAGGAAAGCATTACAATAGCCCAAAAGCAGTTTATCACTTCATAGGTTTATTCCTTCATCACTTGAAATACTTTAATATAGTATTCAACATTCATTAAAAATCAGCAGGTAATTTGTTTCAGAAAGAAACAAGTTTAGAGGATCTGACTAATGAGGAAAGAAATATTAGGTGTATTTTTGACAGTAGAAGAGTTTGATTTCTCATTGCCAGGAAATACAAAAATAAATGTGTTTCCTCCTCAAGCAGCAAAGCACTAAAAAAAAAAATTCCACTTAAAACTTCAAATACATTGCAATACAGTACAATATACACTAACTCCAGAAGCATAAGAAAGATGCTTTTTAAATATTAAGTCATAATTACATACAACTGAGTAGATGTGTTAACATTCTAAAGTACCAAATGACTCAACCATTCCCCACCACCATTATAGCCAAAATATGAATTTCAGGTCTCCCAAAAAGCATTTAGGAAAACTATGATGAATTCTTAAACTACACATTTAACTCAACACTTGTCAAACAAACAGAACATTCACAAACTACCTCATGATTTGTTGAGACTAGAAGGAAGGTAAAGAAGGAAAGATGCACAACTGCTGTATATTTAAATATTGGGAAATTTTTATTACTTAAACAAAAGCTATGAAGCAGTCAAATCACAAATTCACAATGCCATAAGCTAAAATGTTTAAGTCAATAAAAATTTATGATTTTCCTTACCTTCCAAGAAAGGTCTTAAAAATATTTAAGGAGGTGATGAGGGAATCAAGCTCCTGCTAATAGTTATAGAAAGAGCAAGCGGGATGGAGGTGGGAAGTCACTGGTTAAGTAATTATCAAAAAAATAATAATGTAGAGATTACTTAAAGTATTATTCTGGCATACTAGATAGATTTCCTTATCTGCTATTTTCTTCTGTTACTTTTCACAAGACTGGAGTAATTTTATGTTTTCAGCTACTCAGGTAGCTTCCAATTCCATCTAAGTTTTCATGTCCCCTCTTCCCAACCCTGGCCAGAGGTCCCAAACCCTACTTCCAGTTTGGCATGTAGAACAGAAGCTCATGAGAAAAAAAAACAAAAAAAAACAGGAATTAAAAAAGCCACACTGTTTAAATTTGGATAAGGGTAGGTGCCTGTTACACTAGTGGAGAGACTATTTCAATTTTCCAACATGGAAAGAATAAGGACAGCGAACATTTTAATTGTCAACAATTAAGTAGTCATGATTTGTGATACTCTGTTGATGAGATTTAGCATTAAATCAATGTGTGAAACAAACCTGTGTCAATGGCTACATCCACATTCTGTGCCAAAGTGACCAGAGAAACACACAAGTTACTTCCAGCTATTGAGACACTGAAGTATAGAGAGGAGGAAGGATTTCAGTTTTACCTTTCAGAAGTAAGAGATTAGTGATCTATCTACAAGAGTGCCCATGTTGACCAGTTTGATCTAGGAGCACTGTTCACTACCAATCCAACAAGATACAATTTTTAGTTTGCAACAGCTCCCTGAGACTTTCTCTTGGATCTAGCCCTGATAAAACAGCGAGGATATGATACAGGTCCATTTTATATACCCAAGCTTTTAAAAATACTCTAGCAGATACTGGAGAATAAAACTAGTTCTGGTAACAGACTGCTTTCTTTTCAAGGAGACAGGATCTCGGTCTAGTTTTGGCAACTCGGCTCTCTTTCTGGAAAATGGCTCAAGTTCTCCCGTTCCTCCATGGAAGATTCAGAACTCCACATCTCAAAGAAAAATCCCCAAAGAGATCCTACCCATGTCAGGTTCTGCATGCCTCTTGAAGGACAGAAGAGTTTCTTCAGGCTGACATCTGCTTGGGAAAGGTCTTAACCCTGGAGTTGTGGATACAGCTTTAAAATCCTATGAGTTAGCTGGTCAGTTACATTATCACTAAATGATGAAACTGATGCAGAGGAAACAAAATAGACCAGAAAAATCATCTTAGTTAGGGGGGCATTAACTGCTGAGCATGAGGGAGTAGTTTCCTTTTGGTCACAGAAACTTAACATTTAGAGCAGTGAACTCAATCAACTATCATGACTGAATCAGAACTTTCACACTTGACATAGGGGGCCTAACTTTTGTTTCTTCTTGAAGGCTTGACTGGGCTGATGTTATGGTCTGGATCTATGTCTGACAGAGGCACTATCCTTCCCTAGAAAGTTGGCCACTGCCTGTGTCAGTTGCTCACAGCTGGGTGGGAAACACGCCGCACAGCAACCAACTAGCGACAAGACAGCCCAATGGTCTAAAAATAGGATGAGGAATTTCTCAGGTGCATGGCTGTCAACGTGAACTTGCTTTCTGGTCCCATTCACTTCTCACTTCTGACACTGTCCAGGTAAAAATGAGGACAACCGATGAGAGGGCTGACACACCTGAAACAAAATCACTGACACACAGAATGGACGAAGGAAAGCCTGTCTTCAGCTTCAGAGAGGCTTTATCTATCTTTTAAAAGGAATAAATAAATTGTTCTCAGGCAGGGCGTTGAAACTTGCCATGGGGGGGGAGGGGGAGGGTTTGTAATGGTTTGTTGGTTCTATTTCTGTCTAGCAAGCATTTTGGGGCAGTAGCTGTCTCACATCTAGAGAGAGTCCCCACTTTGCATGAGCCTAAAGCCATAGCACTGTGGTTGTGACTAGCCTTCTGCTCTGCCCACTTACCTGCTTCCTGTCTCAAAAGCAGATTCAGAGTTTGCTTAGGCATAAGAAGCAGCATGCCATTGGCTGCACCACACTTCAACTTTTATGCAAGTTTTCCCTCTTCTGCAATGTGATTATAGGGAAGCAAAAAGGAAAAGAGAAACCTATTTTACTGTTTTCCTGCTTCACTGAAATAGGAAAAAGCAGTTGTGTGAAAAAGGCAAAATATAGTAAGAGCAGCTCTCAGGATAGTAGGAAATAAGTCTTGGTTACAGCTGGTTTTCACCTTGACTAACAGGAGAAAGGTGTATATCCCAAAATCTGCATTGGTGGCAGCCAACACATAGAAGAGCCGGTACTTTTGCATGGTATAGTTTAACAGTTTTACTGTTCTCAAATGGGAAGATAAAAAGATTATCTGATTAGTTTGTCAATTACATGTACATAACATTTAAAAAAAATTAATCTTACTTTTTAAGAACTATCTCAGAGGCACCCTTGCTGAATATCCGAAAACTGCCATCAGAATTTTTTAACACTGTACTCATTGATTTTCTGACTGAGTTGAAGGTGTATACTTTGTACAGTGCCTCTTCTGGTATTTCATTTCTTACATCCTGATAATCTCGTTTTAAATCCAGAAGCAATCCCAGCAAGGCACATTCTGTTTTATTACCAACATGACGTGGTAGGCCACCTTCTTTTTCAGGAGGCTGTAATAAAAAGATGCAATTCTATTCTAGTTTGCAGAATACAGTACTCCATTATTAGAAAATTGCAAATTTACGAGCAGTAGAAGTGAAGTTATTACAATCCTAGAACCAGATATACCCTGCTTATGAATTGCTGAATTTGTAAATCAAAGTCACTCATTACAAGTGTTAAAAATCTGTATTTATAAATGCCCTGATCAAAGTGAAAAGAAATCGGCAGCTTTCATAAATTGTAAGCCAGGAAGGGACCATTTATGATTTTTCAGTCAGACATCCTGTAACAGGCCAAAGAATCCAACCCAATAGTTTCTGCATCTGATCCCATAACTTCTGTTCAAGTGACATCTTTATGGAAAGATATCCAACTTTTGATTAAGAAGGCTAAAAATGACAGAATTCCCCACATTCAAAGGTAAGTTGTTCCAATTCTTAAGTGCCCTCATTGTTAAAGTTATTTCTAGTCCAAGTTTGTTTAATTTTGGATTCCAAAAATTGACACATTATGTCTTCTCTGATAGATTAAAGAGCCTATTACTATGAGATCTCTTCCCCTTGTAGGTACTTGTAGCCATGATGAAGTCACCCATTAACCTTCTCTAAACTAACTATATTATACTTAAGTCTGATTGTAAGGCATATTTTATAGAACTCAAACTATTTTTAGCTCTTTTCTGAACCCTTTCCAACTTTTCAGCATCCTTTTTGAAGTGCTGACAACAGAACTGGACACCATATTCCAACAGTGGTCCCACTAATGCCATGTATAGGGACAGTACCACCTCATTATTCCTACTCACTATTTCTCTACTTATACAGCCAAGGATCAAAAAGAATGGCCATACTGGGTGAGACCAATGGTCTGTCTAGTCCAGTATCCCGTCTCCCAACAGTGGCCAGTGCCAGATGCTTCAGAGGGAATGAACAGAACTGGGCAACTGTTGAGTGAACTATCCCGTGTCATCCAACCCCAGCTTCTTGCAGTCAGAGGTTTAGGCACACCCAAAGCATGGTTGCATCCTAGCTAATAGCTACTGATGGACCTATTCTCCATCAACTTATCTAATTCCTTTTTGAACTCGGTTATACTTTTGGCCTTTACAACATCACCTGGCAATAAGTTCCATGGTTAACTGCATTATGTGACAAAGTTTGCCCTCTTAGCTACAGGATTGCACTGTAAGTTCATGTTCAGTTTGTCACCCACCGAAATCTCTAAATAATTTTTGGAGTCACTTTCCACCCCCACTTCCCCAAGATACACTGCTGAATCTTTTAAGTATGATCTACATTCTTTATTCCTAGATGTAGGATCTGGCATCTGGCTGCGTTAAACACACATGGTGTTCAAATGAGCCCACCTTACCAAGCAATCTAGGTTGGTCTGTATTACACCGATCTTTTCTCATCGTTATTTACCGCTCCACCAATTTGTGTCATCTGCAAACTTTACCAACTTCTTTATATATTCTTCCATGTCGATTAATTAGCATTGAGCCAATGCCAGATCCCTGTTGGACCCACTAGAAACACCTCAATTGGTAGAAGATTCTTCATTTAAACTTTTCATATCAGTTAACCCATTTTATGTTGATTTTTGTCGTGCTTTTAAACAATAAAATCTTTTCAAGGTTTTTCATTAGTTGATGCCAGGTAGCCTAATATACAGTTAATATATTCTGGACAAAATTTGCCTATTCAAATTAGAAGACATGCTCTTGCAGATTAACAAGACATATATAACATTAACAACTTCAACAGGTAGATGGTTTAGTATTTTTCACAGATTCTAGAATATTAAGATACTTGTGAGTTAAAAATTGTAGCTTGGATCTAGACAAGGTATTGTGATGCCTCTTTCTGTAACGTGTTTTTTTGGGGAATGGGGACAGTCAAGGGTACCACTGTTACTGGATATAGCGAAAGGCTTAGAGCAACTTTCCTTTTTACAGGTACAGTAACATCAATATCATTCATAAGGGTTGTTTCCTACTATTTCTCCAAAAATCATTCTTCCCATGCAAGCATATTATAGGTCCTGAACCATCCGCACAAGACAAATTGGAGCAACGCATATTCTTGGAATGAACCTCAGCACTGAGCCACTCATATGCACCTACTGCACTCTTACTGGATATTTCTCTCTCCGTACTGGCTACTTTCTGAAAATTTTCACCAATTTTCTCTACAGGTAGCAAACACATCTTTTTCACAGAAAAAGTTCTAATTTAGCTATGTATTGTAGAGTTGATATTCCCTAACATATAGATGGGTCCTGGCAAACTTATGTAATTGGCTGGAGTATTTAAGGCAAGTAAGCCATACTCTGCTATATGCGTCACAGTTTTCTGTCTACTCCGAAAGCAACCTCAACGTTTTTCCTTATTATGTATGGCATGTAATATCTCCTGAGATCATGATTGGTGGTGTGTATATGAATCAGATAAGTGGATCCCACCATTAAACTACTAGACAAAAGTAAACTAAAAAGAGTGCAATATTTATACTGAATATCAAGTTGTGCAATAGATTTGTGATACAGGCACTGAACTATTCATTTCACAAATGCTCAACATAATGAAAAGGAATCATTGTTATGAACAATGATTGAAATTATTGACCCTTAATCTATGCACTTATTCTACTAACATTACATTATCCAGGAATAAAAACTGATCAATTAAATGAAGCCACTATTTGTACTTGCATTTTTCATTATATCTAGTGAACACACTATACTGTTCTCACATGTTTATATTGTGGTAGCACCCAAAATGTGCTAGATGCTTTCCAAACGGAGGAGACAGCCCCTAGCCTGTAGAACAAAATTCGTAAGTTTATCCAAGAATTAGGTATTATAAGAAAGTCAGCTTCTTGGAGTCCATTTCTGAATCACCAATTCAAAATAATGCCACTGTAAAATAAGCAGGTATGTGTGTTTTGAATGGTTCCCAAACCAACTGAAATATTGGGGTGTCTTAAATTACTGTATGGTTAAAAGGTACCTTACCCTTAACTCAGTTTATACACATTTAAATCAGCTAGCTGATGGTCAAACATGACCATTATTTGTACAGGGTTTTTTTAGAACTAAAGATGAGTGGCCTTTTATTTTTACTATTGTATAAAATTAAGGAAATTCACTTACCAATATTTTGGAAGTATAAGCACAATTAACAGAAATTCCTGTTACAAGATGAGCCAGAGTTTTCTCAGGAATAGCATCTGGTTCTGGAATTTTTTTATAATGTTTTTCACTGACAAAAGCCTGCACCACTGTCATTCTGTTCATGGTCAATGTTCCAGTTTTATCTGAGCAAATGGCTGTTGCATTGCCCATGGTTTCACAAGCATCCAAGTGTCTCACCAAATTATTATCTTTCATCATTTTCTATGAAGAAAAAAAAAAGCAAATATGAACAGCTAGTCGCCCCCACCGCCACCAGTGCTTCAAACTTTCAAAACTTCTGACTTTTAAGGTATTGGGTCTTCAGAAAGCGCTAATACCTACCTGCAGAAGGGCAGGCCTCTTTAAAAGGTGCCTCAGGTTGGCAACCCAAATACTGACACATACAAACTCAGAAAATTTATACCCAAAAATATCATGCCACAATAAACTGCATTTTAAACATGTCTACTAGAGCCAGAGTCCATATTCTGCTGCATTTGTATGTCAAACTTAGGTGAATAAGTAGTAAAATTCCAGCGAATTACTCAAAGTGAGACACCAGCTATATCACTACACTAAGGGGGGAGTCTATTTAAGATACGCAAATTCAGCTACGTGAATAGCGTAGCTGAATTCGACGTATCGCAGCTGACTTACCCCGCTGTGAGGACGGCGGCAAAATCGACTTCTGCGGCTTTCTGTCGACGGCGCTTATTCCCACCTCCGCTGGTGGAGTAAGAGCGCCGATTCGGGGATCGATTGTCGCGTCCCAATGGGACGCGATAAATCGATCCCCAAGAGGTCGATTTCTACCCGCCGATTCAGGCGGATAGTGTAGACCTAGCCTAATAGAACCTGGGATCTGAGCAGACCACTTTCTAATAAAAGACATTTTGTTCAGCATCTACTCCTGACTGATCAACCGGAGATGAATATTCAACTGTTTCCAAAGACGAATGTCTCTGCTGTAGGAGACAGTTGCTTTACAACTGCTCTAAAAAAAAAGGGGAGGGAGCGCGGGGGGGGGAGAAGAGGACAGACATATAGGGAGGTTGAGCTCTTTCTCCCGCCCCAATTTTTAAGTTATGTTTTTACATAGTAAGATTAGCATACAACTTAAATATTTCAGCTTGCATTACAGGGTGCCCTCCATTCACTGACTGGAGAGCAAGACAGAACTACTTTGTTATATTTTCTTTTAGCCTAAAGGGCAAACTATTCAGTCATCTTAAAATTTGTGTGATGTTCTGACTGTATTTTTTTGTTAGAATTTTATTTAAAATGTTTCAAGTCAGTGAAATTTGACTATTCAAGAACTGAAATCTGTGATAATGGACTGAACAGCCAAGAGAAACAGACCAGATGGTGCAGAAAAATAGTGCATGAGTTTCACCTATAGACATTAGTTCACCTATAGACTAGTTTCAATCTTTCTAGCTCCCAAAAGGCAGTTAAGTGGGCTATAGGTCTCGAATACCAACGCTGCTGCAAGTTGCAATAAAAGTTCATTAGCAGAGCTGTATGAAAAAGCAGCACACAGTCACTGTCTGCACTATGCCAATCTCAAAGCAGTGTTCAACCTTCCATTATCACTACTGTATTGGAACAAAATAAAGATATCTAAGAATCTGAAGTTTACCAAGGTAGCAGATACCTTGTTCTAGATAGGCTCTAGATATTCTGCAATATTGACTCAGAAGTAGGGGAAAACAATGAATTGGCAAGTACCCAAGCAGACTATGAAGGATTATTGCATCATTTTTGGCTTAAATTTACTAATTAGTAATGCTTATTGGACAAGTGTGTTAGTGGCAGAAAGGAAAGCTTACACAGATCAGTGTACAATCCTAACACACACACACACACACACACACCTTTATTTTGAGTTAGTACAATAGGTTATGGCATGAATATGACAAGCATACTGGAGTGCTAAAACTATACACACACTATGCTTTACTTCATGTCAAGAAGACTATTTCTAAGTTTACATTATTCTGCCCAAGGAACCCGACTTATATTAATGCACAGAGGATTAGATACCAACTCGCCACAATGTTTTTTCATTGTACTGTACTACAGACGAGAATGAGTGAAGTAAGATTCCCTCAGTCTCCAATTAAGACAGTTTAACAGTGTAGAATTTCCTGCTTTGCATGATTTAGAACTGTTTTATGTGCCCACCTACCTTTAAGCATGCTTTTTACACATACCTTTACAGAGTAAGCCAGTGAAATAGTGAC
This sequence comes from Trachemys scripta elegans, assembly GCF_013100865.1. Taxonomy (NCBI): domain Eukaryota; kingdom Metazoa; phylum Chordata; order Testudines; family Emydidae; genus Trachemys; species Trachemys scripta. The sequence continues at coordinate 77,483,569 of NC_048298.1, forward strand.
CGCAAGTGGAAGACCTTCTGGTACTGCCACCACCAGGACTGTAACTCCAATAATGAAGAACTTCACAAAGTATTGAATATAAATTGGTGTGCATTCAGCAAGCCAAGGTCGCTTCTGAACCCAGAAGGTATCAATTACAAAATACAAGATAAGGATAATGACTGTGATTGCAGACATCAACAAACCTTGTTAAAAAGAAAAGGATAAGCAGTTATTTAAAAAAAAAAATCCATCTTATCTATTATACAAATAACATCTAAAGTAAGATTTCAAAAAAAACTACCCTCATTTTCAGATTAAATACAAAAATCTGAAAGTGTTATTTAAAATGGGAAAAATAACAAAAATCTTAAGTATAAAATTGTAACAGGTAAGTCAGAAGATTTTGAGAACTTAGCTTCCAAACAATTTTTTAATCGGATATAAACTCTTACACCGCTATATTAAGATGTAAGTAATGGAAGAGTCTTCACAAAGGTGAAGGGCAAAGCACATTTGTGACAGACTTATGGGTAAGGGGAGAGTTCTCAGGAGAAAGAATAGCATTGAAGATAGCAGGCTGATCCAAAAGGATGAAAATGTAGAAGAGGCCTTGATATTTCACAACAGGACATTGCTGAGGGCAATTTCAGTGGAGTGAATGGAAGCTAGATTGTAGGGGATCATAATGCTAGTTAGTGAAAATACATTCAAGACAGGACTAGACAACATATTGATTAAGCATAAAGGCAAATGAAAGGAGGGAGATAGAAAAGTAGATGGAGAGAGAGTTGGGGTCAGAGAGAGTTTACACTAGTGAGACAATGACATTCATGCATATAGAAAAAAAGTTGCCAGAGGAGTGACTGGGGAAGAGAAGAAATGGGATTAATTTTAGGGCCAGATACAGGAGCAGACAGAATTGAGAGAAACAAGGAGAACACTTCAGAGTGAGAGCAGGAGAGTGCAAGCAGAAAGAAGAGGCATGGAAGGATCTCTTTAAAGAAGCTGAAGATAACCTAAGAAAAGGGATTTTAACAAGGGAGTGAAAGGCACAGAAGAAAGTTGTAGTGAGCTGCTCAAATGTGAAGTAAAACATTGTTTAGAAAGAAAAACTTGCATTGAATGCCTGGAAGAAGTGGAATTACACATGAAACACTTCAGTATAATTATTGAATGAAACTGAATGTGAACCCTTTGCACATCAACTACTAAAAATCTGTTCTCTTCCAATAAGATAAGCATAACTACATACATCAAGAAACGACTCCTGTGTTAAATGCCCTATTGCAATAATAATTTTCATGGTTTTGGTACAATTTTAGGACAATTAAACTATGAACTGGTCATTTTATATTACTTTAAAAATGGTGCACTTTCTAGTTCCTCTTCATAAACATAATAATTAGCTTTCTCATCCCATCAAATAAGCAATTGTTTGCCAAGCATTTATTTTGTCATGTGCTTCTAACAGAGCTGAAACTATCTAGCTTTTTTATTATGTAGACACATTTGTCTTTAAGACCTTTTTAAATAAAAGAAATCTCTTAATTATTAAAACTAAATATTTAAGATAAATATTGTATTTATGTGTATATTTATGCCTGCATCTGTAATTTTCACTCCATGCATCTGAAATGGGCTTTTTACCCACGGAAGCTTATGCCCAAATAAATCTGTTAGTCTTTAAGGTGCCACTGGACTCCTAGTTGTTTTTGTGGATACAGACTAACACGGCTACACCTCTGATATTTAAGATAAAGTAATAAGGGGAATGGGTGGAAAGAATAGTAATGTTAGTTTACAACATTAAGAAAATAAAGAGCATATGTAAAAACCTAATTTGCTAGTATACCATCCTGTGGAAGTATCAGACGAAGATGGACATGCAATATGACACTCTATGGATACACCGGCACATGCCACCAACCCAACAAAACAAACCCTAGGAATAACAAGCTGCTCCTGCCTGCCAAAAAGGGTCTGTTCTAAAATTTTAGTTTAGAGAATACTAATAGTGACCTTGGAGCTAGTTACTCTCTCATGCTGATATGACTTGGTTACTGAGCTAGTGCTCCTCAGCTGTGTTTCAGGGCATCAGTCATTAGCGCCTAGGAAATGCCTGGCTCCAAGGTCATTACTGATCAATTTAAGAAAAAATAAGCTTCAATAATGACATTTCACATCTACTTCCCCATTTACTTTGGAAGGGCAGAGTCAAGAATTCAAAAAGTCAACGTTAGTAGTAACTTAACTTTACTTATATCCTATAGCCTCTGTGCACCCCCCCCCCCCACCCCCACACACAAAACAATATGCTTGATTAGAGTGGGAACAGATTCTCAAACCTGAATATACACCAATACAATACACAAAAGAAATATCCAGAAAACAAACAAAAGTAATTGATAAAGATGCCATTGATATACTTTGTGGGAAGAGGAATCAGAGAAGAATGCCTCAATAGTGGGCCCTTTAATCGAAGAAAAAGTCCTATCTTCAACAGTGTACGTCAACATTACAAATTCACATTCCCTCTGCTAAGATAAAGGGCAACAGATTCAACAATCACATTTCTATGCAGTACACTGCCTGGTCAAACATACAGTTTTCCAGGAAAGACATTAATATGCCAAAGTGAGAAGTAGTGTGAAAGGTGGAAATATTTCACAATACACACCACGCACCATCTTGGAAACCAATGTTCTAAAGCTGTACTTTCTTTAAGAGAAACTACCAATACATTCCTTTGATTATACACTCAGAGTAAAGCACACGCGGGTTCCTTGTAAGTTTTCACTTTACAATTAGTGTATATGTGCTTTAACTTGACTTCGTCATAAATGTCTATCAAATAAGCCAGTGTGATACTAGAAAAGGATAAAAACAAAAAACAAAACAAAAACAAACAAAAAACCACCTACAAGTAGGTTATTTCAGAGCAGGGCCACCAGAATATTTCAGAACAATGACACCTAATTTGTTCAGTGTCAAAAACCACAAAAATATGAATAAAAATCATACCTGCTTTGCCAATCTGAACTGCTAGCTTTGTAAGTTTGCCTTGTAGAACTGATTTTTCTTTCTTTGGCATATTTGCTCTCTTCTTGTCTTTCTCATCTCCATCTCCACCATCTTCACTCTTCAAGGGTTGCATTTCCATGGCTGCACCATCTTGAGCTTTGGCTAAGTTTAGAAATATAGGGGACATATGAATGAATAATTACAAAGTCCAGTCAGACACTGGAATCAGTGTTAGATGCATGTGCTCAGCAATCCCAACTCCCATTAATATCAGCTTTAGTAGTGTCCTTGAAGCCAGTCATTCCCAGCTGATCAATAACGTCACCAGTGATCCCTGATCACATCAAAACTGGCTTCAGGATCACCACCAGAAATGAATGCTATGTGACCTAGAGGGGCTCAGGTCACTTCTGTTTAGATGTTTAGCCAAGGCTTTTGGGAATTTAACATTGGACACTGTTTGAAAATTTGGGGTGAAGTTAGAAAATGTGGGTCTTAATGTTTGCTACTTTTGATTTTAATCATAAGGGACATTTCAATTGGCATTTTTGGGTTAGGTTCTGGCAACATTTACCTAGATCTATAATATTTAAACAAACTACTGTATATAAGTGAGGCAGATTAAGATACACAAGCTCTTTTTTCCCCCTATAACAGACACCTATACAAAAAGAAATGTTTTTAGTTTTTTTTTATTATTATTATTAAATAAATACTTACCTTTGTTGCGGTTCTCAACAGCTCCATCTTGTTTTTTACCTGTTAGGAACAAAAATAAGGAACTGTAATTTTCAAGCTCCATCTCTCTCTCTAACATACAACATTAAAAAAAGTAAGTTCTCAAGTCTGATTTCTGTAACCTATGGTTGCTCATTTCTCATATCAATTAACTTCAATTTAATTGTAGAAAATTTGACTGGATACCTAGGAGGAAAAGTAACTTCTTGTGTAATTTTTGTTTTATAATGGAACCATCAAGCTATGGGTTAATCATCTAAGTATAAATATCAACTTTGTTAGACCTGCATATCTCAGCAAAAGAGGTAGCTTAGACGTTCCTGTTTTGAAGTTCAGTCTGTTTTCTCCTGTTTATTCCTAGGGAAATTCTGGGCCAAAAAATTGAAAGTTCAGCACAAAAAAAATTTCTGCATGCAGTATTTCAAAATTCTGTGAATTTTATTTGTCAAAATAACACTACATATTCAAATCAGTTTCAATTATTTGGTAATTTATTTCAAAATACTTGTCAGCAGGTATGTCTAACAATACAGACAGAAAAATTCCCCCAGATATCCGCACCTCCTCAGATCCCAGCTTCAGGGTCCACCCTTGCCCAGATACACCCCCCCCCCCCCCCCCCCCCCCAGAGCCCAGCTGTACCCTCCCCCCCCCGCCCAGACATCCGCTCCCCCTACCCCTCAGAGCCCAGGGATCCAGAGGAGAAACAGCCTGATGCTGGGTCCCAGGCTTGTGTGGAGTTTCCTGTGCGCCACCGTCTCCTTCCCCCAGAGTGTGCAGGGAACCGCACCTACCAGGAACCCTCTAGCTCCCTCCCCCCTCATTCTAGCAGTGTCTATGTACGAGGTGGGCTCTGTCAGGTCCAGCGGGCCGCTAGTGGCGGCCAGCAGCACTGCGGCTCATTTCTGTGCGGAAAAGGAAGTTCTGCACGCACAATAGTAATTTCTGCAAAATTCTGCATTGTGCAGTGGCACAGAATTCCCCTAGAAGTACCTGTTGGACTATTACAGCACCAGAACTAGGCTTTTTACACTACAGATGCTTCACCAGCACTGCTATACTGATGTAGGTATGCCAGCATAGCCACCTGATGAAAATGCAGCATAAACTGACAGGAATTCTCCTAGCATAGCTAAACACCTCCCATGAATGCCATTAATTATGCCTACAGAAACACTGTTGAAAAAAACAGGGGGGTTTGCAAGCATAGCTATGTCAGCTAGGCAATGCGATTTTTAACTCCTTCCCTCCCCCTCCCCCCCCCGCCTTCTACCCCCCCACACACCTAGCTAACGTATCTATGCTAGGAAACTTTGCAGCATAGCTGAAACCTGAGCAGGGAGGTCACTGCCAAAACTGAAACCACAAATTTAGTAATGTTTTAGCAACACTGCAGATGAGAGAATAAAAACTCAAATTAATACATATTGATATTTAGAATCACAAATGCAGGACTGGAAGGGACCTCTTTACATTATCTAGTCTAGTCCCATGCACTGTGGCAGGACTAAGTATGATCCTTCTAGACCATCTCTGACAGGTGTTTTTCTAACCCGTTCTTAAAAACCTCCAATGACCTTCCCTTTCCAGAGGTATCTGTTAGGACAGTCTTATTTCTTAATGTCCTGTCTACATAGACATGGCAGACTACTTTTGAGTAACAGTTTTGTGTCTGGTCATTTGCCATATAAGAGAATGCCAAAAATCTTTGTGGATACCCTCTAATGATAATCTGCAATAAAGTGGCCACCCAGGTAAATATGGAAAATCTGGATAGTTTCACATAGTGTTTTGTGTTAGGAAAACCACCTCAACCTTCCTTGAAGTCAGCTGCAGTGGGGTAAGATCAAGATCCTAAGATCAATTACTGCAGCTGCTATCTTTTTCTGTGGAACCACAACAGCTGCTCCCACCTCTCTTCCTATTGCCCTAGCCTGAAAGCGCCAGCATCTCCTGCACCAGCTGTTGCTTCTTTTTCCCCCCCTTACTTCCCCTCCCCGCCATTGTGAAGGCTACGCAGCTCCAGCTCTCTGAAAAGTGGCTCCCCTCTTAAATGAGCAGCAGGTCAGAGGCTGCTTTGCTCTTCACTCGCCCACTCATACTGGAAGAGGAGGGGGGAGGCACTATCAGGGAACACAAGTGCACATTTTCTTACCATTTGTCCTGAAGGACCAAAATTTGGACAATCCTAGTTTAAGGCAACCCATTTACAGATCTGAATACAAGGCTGAACTACACTTCTATATCTTCTACATACAAAAAATGTTTTAATCAGGACAATGGAAACAAAGCAACTAAATAGGATTTTTTAAACTGAAAATTGATATGCAATGACACCAAAGCCAGTTTGAATAGGCTTCCAGTACTACCTTTGACAGAAGAATAAGTTATGTTTTCTGCAGAGAAAACCCCGCACTGGTTACTTCAGTAGTCAAGTCTCTAGTCTAATTCAATAAGCCATACAGCAGTAGTTTCTACTATAAGCCTAAATGTAACTGGGTAGGAGAAAGACTCACCACAGCAATCAGCATGTGCCAGACAAAGGCTGACATCCAGTCCATGCTGCTTAGTAAATATGTATTCTAGGTCATTGCCTTGACTATTCTCTTTACCCTGGAGGGAACCATGACTTTAGTTAAGTGGATCTTTATTTCCACAACCAATGCTGGCTTGATAAATGGTTATTGTCTGAAATTGGAAAGGTATCCAGGTTGACACTTAAGCTATAAAATAAAAAAAACTTTAAACACACAGTCTTCATGATTTTGAATCCTCATATCTACACTGAGGATTTATCTGCAGGTTTGCATAGTGAATGAATTCAGAGAGTGCTGTTTCCAGATTTATGAGAGAAAGATGTTCCTAGTTTTTGAAAGACACTCAGATTATATGTAGGGACAAGTCAATATTGAACAAAAGAGCACTACATGCCAAAAGGGCTTTGTTCTTTGTCTGCTTTGGTTAATGTGAATTATATCAGAAAGTCTGTGTTACAAAGATAGAATTGAAGGAGGAAGGGAACAGATGCATTAACTCCATGCCAAGGGGTCAATGCTTGTTTGGTTTTTCTTAAATTTAAAGAATTAGCCTGCTTTACCTGAAGCCTTTGTTGATTTCTAATAGGAGTAAGAAAAGACAGGGTTAAGAGGAGAAAAGATACTCTGTGTGCTGAGCTACCATAAAAAGGTTCCAAAGGAACTGTAATTGCCAACCATATCTTCTGCTACTGTTTTGCCTTAGTAACCCAGCCCACCTTTTGAATTCTGGGGAAGTTTCTGGGATAAGATATGGAGTTATGTACCTCAAAAAGGAACATGGAATTATTTAAGATAGGAAGAAATATAATTAGCCTTTTGCAGAGATCCTAAAACAGATTATCATCCCCATAATAATTTATATAGATTATTGTGGAAGGAATATTTTGCTTCAAGTCCTTCCCAACTTCCTGGGAAGACATTTTTAGTGAGTGATGTAATGATTAAGGCCCTCTTCTAGGAGTCCTCATGTTTATCTCTGGTACTGCTTAGTTCCAATAGCCAGTTGCCAGAACTGAAGTTATGGAAAGTCATACAGAGTAAGACAACTTTTTCCAAAGAGCTGTTCTCCATTGATTTGTCTTCTTGAGAAGACAGTAGATGCCAGGTTGAAAGATTTTTTGGCTGCAAGACATTACATGGGAACAGGTGCTCTGCACAGGCCACTGCAATTTGACTGACCTTGCCAAACAGTACCGACAGGATAGGAGAATATAAACTTTAAAGAACTCTAATATTACATTTTTCAGCCATTTAAAATTCAATGCTTACTTTTCTTGTCCTTTTTGTCCTTCTCTTTCTCTTCATCATCCCCTCCAGCCCCAAGTAAGGTAAATATAATTCCAGTTTGAGAGTTCACACCTACAGCAGTAACTACCATTCTTCCAGAGCCTTCCATCACATGGGTACCTGAAACAGAGTACATCTTAATACTTTTCCCCGTAAGTGTAAAAGTAGCCAGCTAGCAAAGCAATAAAATCAAATGTTACGGGTTTTTTGTTGTTTTTAATAGAAGAGTCACTAAATACTAGACAGACTGTTCTTAAGAGACTAATTGGATGCTAGGGCAATCTAAAAATGTATAAGGCATTTTCCTGCACTTTTTTCCTGCTATTCCAACTTGTTTTAACAGAAACACTCCCATCCACAGGCCAGGCTTTCATTCTGCTTAATCCTGCAATGAATTTAAAGAGAGTCACATTCTTATGTAAGCTACTTGCCAACTAAATTAGTTTAAAAGCTAGCATTAATATTACAAGGCACAATCAGAGACAAGGCAAGCTCTTAAGGAGTAAACACTGTCTTGACAGCAAAATAACCTATTTTAAAATAAATTATATTCTTAGACAAAAAAGTAAGAGTACGTATCAGCAGTTTAGGATAAAATATCCTACAGGGATATCACTGGTATCTCAAAACCAGGCATTATGGAACTAAGCAATTTAGAGCTGGGGCTAAATTTTAAAAAAAAATCCAAATATGTTAAGGTGTAGATATATAGTTAGGGTATCCAAAACAACTCTGCACAATAGAAAAAATTGAGTTTAATCTGTCTTTAAAAATCAATTTACCTTACTCTGAAACTATGAACATTTATAAGTTAGTCATTTCCATACCTTAACATGTTTGAATTTTTTTTTTCATAGTTAAAACTAAATTTATTTGCTGGATTTATAATATATTGTTTTGGGATAATTACCACAACCTAGTATTTATTTCCCACTCAATTACTCAGACATTCTCACAAACTTAACCCAAGAATTTGCACCCAGGAATTTCAGAGTGCTTTACAAACAGGTAAGAGTTCCACTAGTCCTAAGAGGTAAGCAAGATTTGAGTTTGTAAATATGGGAAACTAAAGCAAAAGTTAAGTGATTTGGCCAGAGCACACTGCAAACTGGCAGAACTATGAATCTAAGAATTGTCTTCTTCCTCCTTTGTTCCAACTACCAGAAAAAAAAATGTCTCCCAGCTAGCTATGTTGTAGGGACTAAAAAATAATGTAAAGAAAATTATCAAACCTTAGCCACTTCTGTTAAGTGGTGAGATACAATGTTCTCTTCTTTACAGGCCATCTTTAAAAAGCTGAACATACTTATGTAGAATATAGAGCTAAAAGGTTCTCCCCGCTCCCCTGCCAAAACATCATGCTTATGCTTGTGCTTTATTAGACATTTCATATTGTCTGCCCTGAGATTACGGTGAGTAGAATACTCAAGAAATGACAAAAGGCACAAGAGACAAAGCTGAAGGCATTTTTATACTGTTTAGGTTTTGTTTTACACATTTAGCTTTCTTGGTTAACATTGTGAAGGGATAACATTAATAAAGCATGCCACAGAACAAGGGCTCATGAACACACTGTGAGACATCCAACAAATCCTCCAACAAAACAAAGACCAGACCAGACTTGATATTGCTGGTATTTCAAAGATAAACCTCAAAAAGCGTCCTAATATAAGCGGTCACGTCTGGTTTACATATCATAAATGATAACAGGATACAGCCCATTTTTAGAAGAGTCTTTTGCAAGTCACTTTGCAGGTGAAAATAGCTAACCTATGCAGACTTATTAGGCATTGCCTCCGATAGCACAAGCCCTCAGCAGGGTCATTGGGTCCAGTAGGAAGGAAAACCAGAATTCTAGAAATTCAAGTTCCAGGGTCAGTTATAACCTAGTATCAACTGCTCCATTCTATGAGTTAAATATTAATATTCACGCACCTGACAGCAGCATAGGATCTTTATCCAAAGTCTTCTTAACCTGATCTGATTCTCCAGTCAATGAGCTTTCATCAATTTTAAGGTCATTTCCTTGAATAAGTACACCATCAGCTGGCAGAAGATCACCTAAAATACAGAGCATTAAAAACTGCAAACTTGAAACATTATTAATAAAGTCAAATAATTGAGTTAAATATATATTCACCATATTTTACTTGCGCAATATCCCCAACAATTATGTCAGCTACTGGTATCTGGATGACTTGTCCACCCCTGATGACAGTGAACTTCTGCTCTTGTTCGATGCGGCTCTGCAGCCCCCTAAATTGTTTCTCTTTACTCCAGTCATTGAAAGCGGTTACCAATACCACACAAACTACAGATAAAAGGATTGCAGCTCCTTCAATCCAACCTGTTTCACCTTCCTCCTCTTCTTCACCAACAGTCACTGCTCCACATGCTGTAAGAAATAAAGACTTTTTTTAAAAGTTCAGAAACAGACTCCTTTGTAATCCATATTAACTTTCACAAGGAATAAATTTACACTGACTTTAGTCTGGTAAAAGAATTTCCTAAGAAAGGCTTAAATTAAAGCTGGTCAATGTCTCATTCAGAGATTACAAGAGAGAGTAGGAACAAGTAGGCTCTTATGAGAGAAGTAGTGTAGTTCAGAAACTCAGGAAGCAAAGAAGGATTATAGGTGCTCAGCAGTTTAAAAATATCAGACCATTTATTTAGATATCAGAGTTAGGTGCTTAAGTTTGAAAATTTTAAGGGTCCTTATCACTGCAAAGGTAACAGCTATCCAGCTCCAGCAAATCTTTTTTGCTCACTTTTACCTGGCAGCTGCTCAGTGACAAGATTTTGGTCAGTTATCCTACTACTATTCAGAACTCTGCCTGTAGTGAAACAGAAGAAGGCCTGTTTCACTCTTCTGGCTGCTTGGAGAAAGCTCTGAGCAGCTGGAGGGAAGATCCAGAGGAACGGAGACCTTTCCTCCCCTCCCCAAAAGAATGTGAAGTGGAGTAGCAGAAGAGCGGATATTTAACCTCCCTTTTCAGTCACCCTCTGATCTTCCCAAAACAACAGTTAGGAAGAGGTTCTAGGCAGGAAAGGAAGAAAAAAACCCTTCTCTGTTCCAGCAGCTAAAACGATGTGGAGCTTTAAGTGTGCCAGATAGTTAGTAGCTAGAGGCTTATTCAAAAGATGAGCCCCTGAGAGGGTTCCACCACCACCATCTTGGCAGGAAACCCTAGTACTCTCCTCATCTCAACAGCTATGTGCTGCATGGAAACTGATCTCTCCCAATGTTTCTCTTGACCTGGTTGGTGAATCTTCACCACTGTCTTGCTTTATCTACTTTTGACTACAAGCATTACCTGGTATATTTTTTCCAGTCCTGAACAGAATGAGATGAGATATTGAAACTAAAAAAAAATTAGCATGTTTTCAATCTATAATTAATTTCTAGTTGTCTTCTGAACCACCTCCAGTCTTCCAGAGCAGACAATGCTTTTAACTTCTATTTACATGAAGAAATGTCCCCCCCACCTCAAATGTCACAGTAGAGGCAAAGGCTGCAACAGTGGATTTTCCTTCAAATTTTGAACCATAAAAACAAAAGCCATGCTTTGGCAAAAATTTCAGTTTGAAAATTTCAAGAAACTCTGGCTAGGACTTCAATGACAGTGCTTCTAAACAAGCTGTAAAAGGTAGTTGTGAAACTTATTTGGGATTTATGATTGGAACAGTTACTAAATTCTGCCATCCAAATTGACAGCAGCAGCTGTCAGTCTGAACGATCTACAGAATTCTGGAGGACTGCTCAAATGGTGAACTAGGAGCAGCTCTTAACTTTGACTATTTCAGAAGTTGTAACAAAATCAAAATAGGAGTTACTCTTTTAAAAGCTTTGATTTAACAACTGACAGTTATGTCAATAGTATGAGGTATGGTGGATAAAAACCATTAAAAATATTGGATTTTTTAAAATTGGATTTTGTTTATTTTTAAAAGTAAACATGTATTTAACTTAAATCTATTCAAAATTAAATTTGAAAATCGATAGATTTTAATAAGTTTATCCCTTAACATAATTTATCCATTTTTTTTTAATTAAGTTAATCAGCATACGTGTTTGCTGCCAACTTTTGGAGAAAGTCAAATCACTGAGCTGGTAGAAGGCACTGGCTAAGCACCTGGAACAAAGCTTGGTGAAATGCTATGCCAGCTCTCGATAGCAGTAGCCTCTTCTGAAGGCACAGAGAAAGTTTTCTTCATTTCAGTTTATTCAACTAGTTCAGTTCAATGGCTACTACATTCAAAGTTAAGAAATCAATTGGAAGTTGGAAAAAAAAAAAACAGGAAAGTTTTTTATTCAGAGAGGGAAAGAAAAAAAAACAAAAACAGTTAGGTGTGAAAAGAGGAGATCTTCTAGTTCTAAAATCTTGACGGATATGACCAGAAATAATCAGTTCTGTTCACTAACTACAGTTAACACTTTAGTTTTAAATGCAAAACATGTTTTGTTAACTTTGATCATTTTTTCTTATGTAGCCATCACATTTGTTATATTTATCTAATACATTTTCAAATTCTTTTTTGCATTTAATTTGCATTTCCATCCAGAGCTCAACACAAATCAAATTAAAAAAACCCTAGTAAATAAGATTATTCACTATTTATAATACATTTAAAAATTAAGAATCCAAGTAAAATTCAGATGTAAATTAAGCAACATGATTGCTTACATAAATGTGTACAGATATCCTAAATTTAATGTAAAGGCTATAATTAATTGCAAATCAACAGGTTTTAATGCTTACAACTAATGAGAATCAACCTTTCAGAAAAACTAAGTACAAATGCAAAATAATTTAAATAAATTTAAATCAGCGCACCCTGCTTGGTGATTTAAATCATGATTAAATTTGATTTTATTTAAAGAAATCCACCCTGCTATGAAGTCATCCTTGAGCTATACTACAAACAATTCTGTTTAGCTGATATTTATGCTAGTTTCTGAAACAGCAAAGGTTACTCAAATTCAGTCAGATCATCTGGTTGTCTCTCTTAGGTCTGAAGGGTTTTAGAAGATTCTTTGACAGGTACTGAAATAGCTGGCTCAATGGAGAAAAGGGCATTGTGACTCAGACCTGTGATCACATTAGTCACAAGAACTAGAATGTCTAAACTGAACTTGAGAAGAACAACTTGTAGCAAGAACTCTGCTATCTATGCAGCCTGGATAGGGTTTCACTTTGTCTTGATGGCTAGGTCAGCTTCTACAACCTCATGAAAGATGTCTGGGAACGGGGTGAAAGAGCATCAGACTGGAAACAGTTGTATGTCCATTTTTATTTAGTCAACACTTCTTTGCATTCTAGTTTCAACTTGTCAAAGCAAAGAAGCCACCATTATGTTTGCGCCCTCCCCCTCCCCCCAGAAAAACCCAAAAAACAAAAACCCTCACTTAAAGCCTGATCCAAAGCAGGTGCTGAAGTTTTTAAACTGATTGTCTGTACAGTCATTCAGAACTATCTTTTCATTTCTGAATTGGAGGATCAAAAACGGTGTTAACTATCATTTACAAATGAGAAACAGAAGACTGCTAGACATGCCAGCTCTCAGTGGAAAAAACCTGGTCAACACTATCTGGAAACAATTCTGTTTATTCAGAATCTTCAAGAAAGAGAAAAGCTAAATATTCATTTGCATTTCATTGCATGAAAACATGAACTGTGTGAGCTGTTTACTTTTGAAGAATCCAGCAGCTCCTGCTGCTTATACCTCATTTGAAGTATGAAAGCTTGTGTATGAGATCACTTCACAGTCAAATATGACTATGAACACAGAATATTATTGGAATTGCTATTTTAAATGCAACCAATGCACCTGTTTTTTATGCTAGTGTTATCCCAGTAGAGAAGTGAAATGGAAAACAAGCAAAATTACTTTGAATAAGAATTTTCTTGTCTCCATTGGCTGATTAAAATTGATCTTATGTAAAATTTAGAATTGAAGTTTCACAACACTGCAATTTACATATATTAAATATCTCTTGCTTCAGGGTTTACTTACCTGCTTCGTTCCCTCCTGGAGGCTGGTAAAAAGAAAGGCCCAATGATATTATGGCTGCAATTTCTAATATAATTAGGGTAACATCCTGTAGTGCTTCCCATACTAACTGAAGAAATGTTTTTGGCTTTTTAGGAGGTATAAAGTTCTTCCCAAACACTGCTTCTCTTCTCTCTATATCTGCTGGATTTCCACTTAGACCTAAATATTAAAAAAAAAAAAAGAAAAAAGAAAAAAAAAAAGTAAATTTCAGCATTCTTTTTTTATAATCATATGTATTTCCCATTCACGAAACTCTGTATAAGCCAGAAGTGTCACTCTCTACAACCACAGCTAACTTAACAGGTAGGAATACAGCATGATACTATATATTAAATACTTTCAAGGATGATTCTTACATAATACAAAGTAATCTTTAAATTATTGGGGTTACAAAGTAGGAAACAATCACAAATCCACCCAATTTAGGTTTAATCTATTTCTGTCTTTTTTATACAATTTCAGAGAGAATTATTGTCTCTTATGTATCTGAACATATATGTATGCCAGACAATAGCTAAGACTGAATTGGTAGGGGGCTCAAGCTACCATATTGCGGGGCACCGAGAAGTTCTCCTATATCTCATAGCTACTAAGGCCAAAAAGACCATTATGATCTAGTCTGACCTCCTGTATAACACAGGCCATAGAACTTCCCCAAAATAATTCCTAGAGTAGATCTTTTAGAAAAAGATCCAATCTTGATTTTAAAATGATCAGTGATGGAGAATCCACTACAACCCTTGGTAACTTGTACCAATGGTTAATTATTCTCACCTATTAAAAGTTTATACCTTATTTCCAGTCTGAATTTCTCTAACTTCAACTTACAGCCATTGGATTGCATTTTACCTTTCTCTGCTAGATGGAAGAATCCATTATTAAATATTTGTTCCCATACTTCTACACTGTAATCAAGTCACCCCTTAACCTTCTCTTTGATAAACTAAATAAATGGAGCTCCTTGAGTTTTTCACTATAAGGTAGGTTTTCTAGTCCTTTAAATCAATCATTCTCATGGCTCTTCTCTGAACCATCTCTAATTTATCAACATCCTTCTTGAATTGTGGGCACTAGAACTGGACACAGTATTCCAGCAGTCGCACCAGTGCCAAATAGAAAAGGTAAAGTAAAATAAGTCCTCTACTCCACTTGAGATTTCTCTGTTTAGGCATCTCAGGATCACATTAGCTCTTTTGGCCACTTCAATCATACAGGGAGCTCATGATGGTTGTCGCCTCCTCCGATCCCTTGGTCTGGTCCCCTCATTCCTGTTCTTCAGTTTCTGGTTCAGTATTTCTCCAATGAGAGCCATGTTCACTTGGATTATTTTACATTTTCACATTCCATATTACTGAACTTTTCTCCAATCAGCTTTTTAGCACATCACACTTTATGTAACCAGTACACTACACATGCGCAAGCTTCAATTTACATAACTTCTGCATTTTTTAAGGTCATGTTTTGTGTTACCCTGTTTCTGGGTCATCCCACGAAAATGCTTCTTGTCATTTCAAGTTTGTGTTTTGACCTCAAAACTTCCAGCACATTACCTTTGTTCTGTTTGCAATAGAATCATTTTAAGCAAATCAGCAATTCTATGTAAAAGAAGAATTGGCAAAACCACACTTATGCTAGCAAGGCTTGGCATAAGCGTTCTCTCATACAAACTCATTCACTAACTATACATTAATGATTTGTAACTATAGATATCAGAGCTTTTAGTTGTACCATTAGCAATTCTTCATTTTTATATTTTTTAGTATCATTCAGTATGTTATCCTATTCTACCGCTGAAGGGATGTGTGTGTGCGCATGTGTGTGGGGCGGGGGCGAGGTTATGGAAAACAATGACCCTTTTCTGCCAACATTTCTTATAGTCTTTAAATGGGGTTTCAAAGGCCTTTTTATTCAATGTCCAGTTTTGTTTGGGAATCACTACCAAAAAAAACTTCACAGGAAAATTTTGAAAGTTGTATTTTGAAGGGGTGTCTCCATTTTAGAGCCTTAATATTTAGTTGCTTTTAACAGTACCCCAACAACATCCATAAGTCGAACATGTCACAATCTGTAAGTTGAGTAACTCGAAGATCCACATATAAGGAGCAATAAGACATTCAAGTTGTGGCTTACATTCTCAGTGTGCTAGTGCAAGCACACAAGATGCCGACTGAATGAATGGCACCACCCCCATGATAGTGAGAAACATCACTAACATTTCCAGAAAAAGCAAGATAATCACCAGGGGACTGCTTCATGACTAAACTGAAAAGGACAAAACACAGGTGAGTAGGTCAAATCCCAATAGGTTATTCTCTTCTCTCCCCACCCACCCCCACACCTCTAAGTGCACACTTATTAATGTGTTGCTAGGAACAGAACCATTTTCTGTAGCTAAACAATAGTAATATGGATAAGGCAGTTGCGGGAGATATTCGTTTCCCTGATACCTAAGGTGAGGGTCTGAACATCTAAATAATCGCAGCGGGGGGGGGGGGGGGGGAAAGAGCAAAATCATATACAGTATACATCTTTAGGGCTCCTTTTCTGCAAGTCTACTTGAAAAAAATTAACTATCTATCCTTATGCAGATAAGCTGCCACTACTGAGGCATTTGCTGAATGCTCAAGTAGCAGCCTACATGCAAGTAGTAGTACTGGATACTGAAAATAAGCCAAATCCTACCACAGAAAAAAATTAATTTCTATGTGTTGCAACCTATCCTGTCCCACTGTCTAAACTGACACCAGTCTGTTGGGAATCCCACGTGCGGTTAAAGCTGTCTGGGTAGTGACTGATTACTGTTCCTAGAGCTGGGTCACTCAGGCACACACCCCAGTTGTGGACCCCCATGTCTGACACTCCTGAGTCCGATCCTGCAGTCTCGCTCACCTAGGCCTTGGAACTAGTGCCACCACCCTCCTTAGCCCTCTCGTTGCTTCGACATGTTTCCTCCAGGGTCTGCTGGTTGTGAGTGATCTGGGACAACAGGGACAGTGTGATATTACAGTAAGGAAACAGACTTACAAAGACTTTTCTCACACACATTTTACTCAAAGCATAAAAATTAGCAATTTATGGAAACTCTTCAACACAATCCTCCTCAGTGGGATCTCTCACTTTTTGCAAGTCCCTGAATTTGGTCTAAGTCCTTTGAGAGAGGCCTGCCTCCACTTCTACCTGTATCTTCTGTTCTTGTGAGGATACTGCAGCTTTGGAGAAGTCCACCATTTAAGAGAGTATCTGTCCTTCTCTGGTAACATAGAAAAAAAACTACAGCTCTCCTAGCCATATGAGCAGACCAGGAGGAATTCCAGATAGCCCCACTCCACCATCTGATTTCCATAAAGAGTCCATTCAACAGTAGAGGCCCTGGAGGTAGCAATCCCATCGTTTCACCTAGGTATGGCCATTCAGTAGTGCTCCTTGATTGCTCTGTTACAGCTTTCTGAACATGTCAAGTTCCTATTACAACATGAATGGATCTAATCCACCACTGTTACAGTTCTGAATAGCCATCAAAACCAAATGAAATTCGCAATGGGGGACACACATTCACCTAGGATTTAGCTTAGGTCTATTCTATAAACTTTAGCAGCTCTACACCAATGTAACTTGCATCAGCCAAAGTTTGTATATAAATAAATAAATAGAGATATCCCATCTCCTAGAACTGGAAGGGACCTTGAAAGGTCATCAAGTCCAGCCCCCTGCCTTCACTAGCAGGACCAAGTACTGATTTTGCCCCAGATCCCTAAGTGGCCCCCTCAAGGATTGAACTCACAACCCTGGGTTTAACAGCCAATGCTCAAACCACTGAGCTATCCCTCCCCCCAGTAGGGCGAATGCATACTGGGAATGCATTGAAACAAAATGCAGCACACCACAAGTAGGTATCCCAGTGTACCATATGCCCACCATCTGGAGCAATACCTTTCGGGAATTTTCAAGTGAGTTGTGGTAGAATAAGGATGTCCAGGGATCTCTGGGACGTAGAGGTGAAGTTCCCAACGTGCAACTTCCCCATCCCATCAGATCATCCATATCCATCATTTTTTAAAAAAAATCCCACAAACTCATGCAGCAATTCTCAGTCTCTGCTATCCCTGACAGAAGCATAGAACCCACAGAAAGCTGAGCTATTCTCATGAATATGCAAAGACAGGATGTATGTATGATTCTCCTGTACTTGCAGACCTGCAGGAAGTACTGCAACAAAAGGGGAAGTGAGGATGTGTTTAAGAACAGTCTGCTGAGAAACAATGAAAGAACAATTGAAGGTTGCTGGCAGCATTCACAGAGCAGTTGCAGATGGGAGGGAACACCACTTCTGGGTCTGAAAAACAAGCACTGATGATGGGATTGCATTGTAATGCATGTTTAGGACTATGAACAACAGCTGCAGAACTTTCAGATGTGAAAGGCCACATTCCTGGATCTGTGTGCTGAGCTCATCCCAGCCTTGCAGTGTGGGGACACTAGCATGACAGTGGCATTGACAGTGGAGAAGCGAGTGGTGATAGTATTTTGGAAGCTTGCAATGCCAGATTCCCCATTACCCAGTAAGTCATTTTGGAGTTGGAAACTACACAATGGGGGCCGCTGTTATGCAAGTGTGTAGGGGTCATTAATCATCTCCTACTACACAGGACTGACTCAGCAACTAGTAGATGGATTTGCAGCAATGGGTTTCCCAAAGTGGGGAGGGAGGGAGCAATAGACAACAACATGTATATCCTGTTTTGGCATCGGCCCACCTTGTCACAGACATCAGTAGAAAGAGCTACTCTCCTATTGTTATGGGGATTCCCAGGTATGCTTCGCTGATATCAACGTGGGCTCATCAGGGAAGGTGCATGATGCCTGCATCTTTTAAAACACAGGACTGTTCACGAAGCTGCAAGCAGACACATTCTTCCCAACTAGTAGATTGTCATTGGCTATATTAAAATGCCAATAGTGATTCTGGGCCTATTCCCTTGCTCCCCTGACTCATGAAGCCTTTCGCTGGCCACCTTGACAGCACCAAGGAAAGATTCAACTACTGGCTCAGCAAGTGCAGAATGACAGTTGAATGTGCTTTTGGTAGATTGAAGGGGCACTAGTGTCTACTGACTAGACTGAATCTCAGTGAGAAAAATATCCCAGTGGTTAACGGCTTGTTATGTCCTGCTTACTATGAGGCAAAGGGGAAAAGTTGCTACTAGGGTGGAGATGGTGTAGCTGTCTGCCAACTTTGAACAGTCAGCCATGGGGGTTGTTACAAGAGCTCAAAGTGAAGCTGTGCAGTTGAGGGACGCTTTGAAAGAGCACTTTAATAATCAGCCACAGGAGTGTTCTGTGTTAGTGTTCTCTGGCCCTGGAGCTTTGAGTACTGCTAAATATTTATTTATAAATATGACTAGGTGTTTTCCTGAAGCTATGCTTTCTGTGGTAGTTAGTGTGCATTTACAAGTTCTGTTTGCTTGATTACTGCTATGCATCTGCAATATTGTTGTGAACTAAAGATAGTGATTCTCCAAAAATATAAAAAAAACTTTGCTGAGTGGGAAAAACAATACAGAGAATCAATGTTAAAATTTTGTATAAACAATTTAACGGAGTAAACATTTATGTCCCTTTGAGGGCACAATGTAGTTAGTTGTGGATACAAATACAACAACCACAGTTCTCACAGATCACAGTATGTGTAGCTGCGGTTTTCCTTGCTGTCCTCTGGTGTGGAGTAGTATTGGTAAGGATACATCCCACACCACATTTTTTGGGGTGCAGGGAGCAGCCACCAAGGAATTCTACAAGAACTGCAAAGAAAGGGAAGTCTGGGGCTTTTGGACCTGAAGTCAACCAAGGTCTGCAGCCTGTGAACAAACATAAGAAAATACTCCTTGTCCTGTTGGGACTCCTGGGCCTTTCTCCTGTCTCATCTTTCTCCATGCTGTTCATTGTACTGGCTCTCCAAGTCCTTAGTTCATGATCTGATGCTACACCGCAGGATCTCTTAGAACATGTACTCCCTTATCCTCATTTTTTCCTCTTCCTCATTAGGGTCAGGCATTCTGCAGGTATGGATCAGACTGCCTCAAAGCTGCAACTCCAGAAGCAGCTGACAAAAACCAGACAGATATGTCATTGGATTTACAGTCACAATAGAAAGGGAAAGTTTCAAAACTTGTTTTCCCTATTTCCATAAACACTTTAATAAGAAAGGCTTATTGACACTTCAGCTTTGGAGCACATCAGCACAGCACTGCTTTCCAGACCCAGCCATGGTCCGCCAAGGGAAAGGGGGTGAGTGCGAAGAATTTTCTGCTGCATAAAGCTATACAATTTCAGACTATTCCATGGGTATGAGTATAGGGCAACGTACACTGAATATTAGCACTATTTTCCATCGGTGGTGTTAGCACAGTGGTGCCCAAACTTTTCCTCTTGAACACCTCCCCCCACTTCCCCAGTAATGGAATGTGTCCGCCCCCTGCCCAGGGGGCTGAGAGCAGGGGCCAAGGGCCAAGAGCCAAGAGCAGAGGCAAAGTGGGGCTGGGTGGCTCTCCCTCCCGCATGGTGGCAGGCCCAAGCCCCAGCCCTGCAGTGGCCCTCCCCATATGTTCCTCTGTGCCCCACAGTTTGGGGGACCATCGTATTAAGCAGATCTCAAAGAATACAAAGGCACAGAAGAGCTGCCCCAGCCTGTATGCTGCTAGCTGAACTCACTACTGAGTGGCAGTCTCCTACTGCAGAGGAAGAAATAGAGCAGCCACCCCTATAAACCTTTGGGAGAGAATTGCAGGGTATCTCCATGAAAGCTTCATCAAGATCTCTCAGGAGGATAAGAGGCACCCCTATACACATGAATGATGTGCTCTGCATGCTCCCCCCTGTCCCTGTGGCTTATTTCAAATGGGGAATGAAAAGCAGATGCCAGTTCTACTTCTACTGAACTTGTCTCTTTGTGTACAAGTGAAATAATGAAGAGTTAATACTTTTTTTCTTGTTAACATGTGGATGGGCCAGGCACCATTTTAAAACTCAAACAATGTAAGGAAAAAGGCATGTACACACTTACTTGAGTTTCCTTCCCTGTCATCAGGCTCCATCCGTGTTTGCCTATTGGGATGGCTAGACCATGGCAGAGTCTCAAACAGATCCTGGTTCAAGTATGGCTGGAGCCCCCTACCATGTCTCCTCCCTTTTGCTGTTCATGGTAGGGGGTCTCTGTCTTGGTCTCTTCCAAGGTATCCACAATAGTCTGTGGGGTGCTGGTCTGGTCTCCGCCAAGTATGCTGTGCAGTTCCTTGCTGAAGCAGCAGGTCTGCAGTGCAGCATCAGATCTACTGTTGTACTCCCTGGCCTTGTGGTATCCCCTGTGGTTCCTTCACTTTCACTATACACTGCTGCTGATCCTGTTGTACCCTTTTGCCTACATCTCCCATGCAATCTGGTTGTAGGTGTCCATATTTCTATGGCTTGTCCGTAGTTGTGTTTGCACAGCTTTTTCTGCCCACAGGCCCAGGAACTCCAATACTTCCTGTCTACTCCAGGTAAGAGCATCTAGAATCTGTGTGCACATGGAGCCGGCCTGGTCATTTGGGCAATTGCACACAAGAATGAGCTGCTAGATATTCTCACAGAGTTGGGCAATGAGAAAAGGGCATTTCAAAAAACAGAAGGAAAAAATTAAGAGGATGGTGGTTTCCAGTTTCTATGACCCCAGCGCAGTGGAGTTTAAAATTGTGACTAGAGCAGAGCAGTCACTTTTTCAGGGAATGGGGCATTGTGGGACAGCTGCTGGATAACTGTTAGGATCAACGTACGTCATGCGGTATCTAGACCTGCACCATGTCAACCTCATTAGCCAGCCATGACTATGCCATTTGGGGAGATTGTTTAAAATGACTCAGTACAACCGAGTGCTTATGTGAGTTTGAGTGCAGACACATGCACAAACAGGTTGGCACAAGGTGACTTACACTATTACGGAGCATAGACTAGGCTTGGTCAAAAGGCAAATCATTCTTAATTCTGTAGATCAAAAAGACAAAAGAATTGCCAGTATGGCTTCCTGAGTGTAACTGAATGTGGTTTTTGCTAACATCGCCTGTTTCAAGCCCAAGTTTGGAGAATGTTTGTCAAAATTAAATTGTATTAAAGCTAATGTAAATTCACTCACCCGCAGATTGCCCTATTTGTTCTGGTACATACAGAAGTGAACACTGAACTTTAAGTGTAAATCTAACACCACATGTTTAGTTTAATGACTAGATAAATTGCTAGTGACTTAAGGAATTAATAGTTGAAGTTAGTTATAATTTAGTAGTTTCAGAAGGCTAAAGTTCTCCTACACAGAGTAGAACAAAGTTATAGGAATAGTTTAAAGTCACTTGCCTGGGGTGGGTTTATAGTATGCTGTATACACATTTCAAAAGCCTTTGCAAAAGAAGTTTTCAAAGAGGAAAGTCAGCAGTAAACACCAACAAGAAGGTAATTGGTTCTGGAACTGTTACACACTGAAGTTTAAAATTAAAATCTGATAGATTTTATGGAAGATGAAACTATAAAGACAACTTCTGCTGTAAGTTTTCATACAGCTATTTTGAAAGTCTTCCCTTTCTTGGGCTGTAATTGGCAAAGCTTAGTTTCATTCCCAATTAAGGGCAACAAAAGTTCTTAAAGCAAGAAATGCATCATAATAACTGAACACTAGAACTTCAACTGTACCTGTGGCTAGTCCTCACTTACGAGTTGTAAAGTCAATTTGAAAAGTAGGACAGTACAAAATGACAATGGAATTTGTACATGCACAATTTTAAAAGTTTTAAGCTGTGTAACTACATATTGGTCAACTAATGTTTTACGTTATGAATCTTCATGCCGAGTTTAATACCTATGCTTAAGCTGCACAAATCTCAGTTATGCAGCCATACTGCTAAGTCTAGGTTCCTTGTTCACGTGTCCTTTTGACATTAATTTAATAATGGTTACATTACAATCACAACCTTGGCTGGTTGGAAGGGAACTTAAAGAGAAACTTGACCAGCCCAATAGATAATAGGGGGGGAGGGATAGCTCAGTGGTTTGAGCATTGGCCTGCTAAACCCAGGGTTGTGAGTTCAATCCTTGAGGGGGCCACTTGGGGATCTGGGGCAAAATCAGTACTTGGTCCTGCTAGTGAAGGCAGGGGGCTGGACTTGATGACCTTTCAAGGTCCCTTCCAGTTCTAGGAGATGGGATATCTCCATTTAAAAAAAATAATAATAATAATAATAGAATGTTGGCATTTTAAGAACCATGAGGAAGGAAAAGCTTGAATCTATACCTAAGGAAAGAAAGCTTTCAGGGGGAAAAAGTGAGAAAGTACTGGGATGCAAGGAGTTAACAGCACAGAGTTTGCAGAATGGAAAGACATTAACAGAGAACAGACAACTAAATAGGCCATGGTGATAATGAAACGTACTAGTTCATTAACTTTTTTAGAATTTTTCCATTAAATTTAAATGTCAAATCATTTCATTGTCCATTACTGTTACCAGAGTTGCCAGCTCACCAAGAAATTCTGTGATTTATATACAGTAATTTGGGGTCCTTCTGTGGAATTTAGGTCTAAATTGCTGCATGGTACACAGGAGTATATACACCACAAGAATTTTTATATCCTCCATTACAGTTACTCACCTATTTAAATAAAGTGATTTGTTGTCTGTCCAGAGCCATATTTTTGAACTAGGTGTCTCAAATAGAAACTCTGCTAGGTTTACAGTTATATTGACCCTATAGAGCCATTCAGTACAACCTTCCTTAGCTGATCAGTTTCCCCTCAGATACACTGGAGAAAGTTTATTGCCAGTATCAGCATATTTGCTATACACTACAATAATTTTGAATGTATGGATGCAGAGCAAGAATTTAAACTAGGCATAGAAATCATGAAATCCCTTTCTCTCCTGCTCCATTTAGAAGAATTATTTAAATAAATAAATAAATATAGTGAAAGATCATACCTGTGCTGCTAGGCACATACCTTCTCTAGCAGTTTTGATGGCAGACGAGACTGACAATTCCACTAACTTCATCTGCTACACCCTATTACATTCACTTTTCAAGCAAAGTAGGTGCTGCTTCATCATTGGGATAGCACATGAAGTGGACAGGAACACAGCAACAGAAGATACAAGAATATGGCTAGCCTGATTGTCTAGTGCAGTAGTTTTCACCCTGTAGTCCATGGACTCCTGGGGGGGGTCTGTAGACTATGTTTAAGACTTCCAAAGAGTCTGCACCTCCATTTGAAAATTTTTAAGGGTCTGCAAAAGGTTAAAAACCACTGGTCTAGCGATTTGGTAGTCTAGGGTCCATTAAGACCCTCAATTGGCAGCAAAAAGCTACTCATTTCATTACAAGTTTCAGGGATTTGTGGCACATTTTCTACTATACCTCTAATAATCACGTAGGACAGCACATAATACAACAAGCTTCAGTAATATGGGAAGTCCTGTAGTGAATAGCTGTGCAAGGTCACACAGAGGATGTGTCTGACATACAATGAGAGTGTACTGAATCTATTCAGTTAGTAGTCTTGCTCATTTAATCTTCCCCTCTTGTCTCCCATTATGTGCATCTATCCTCCCAACTCCTGTATTGATAGTGCACTGAATGACCACTAAGTGAAATTTACAAAGTTTCTGATCTGTGATGTTTCTAAGCATGTGTGTTCACTGGACAGTTAAAACTCCTCTCAAAACCTGGGTTAACTCTTAACTCCCCTACCATCAAGTTACATGGCTGGGGGGGGGGGGGGGGGTATAGATTAGAACTAGGGCTCCAGTTTCTCTCACTAGAACCCACCTATTTAGCAGCAAGAACATAGGCAAAGGTCACTTGATTGCCAATAGTCCTCCAATGCCCTTCCCACAATTCTCCTCAATGATAGACAAATTTTCTTGCAATTGACACAAGTGACCTGGAAAGAATCCAAGTGTTTCAGCACAGGGAATCATGGGGTATGCTCCCAGACTCATGGGCAAGTGCAGAAATAATAATGCGGGTAAAGTGCAAGCATCCCCACAGCAAAACTAGGGCACTAATCACGCAGCTTAACTATGCAGTAAAGAGATACCACAAGAGACTCCACAATTTACACCATTAAGAAGTTTCACTTCATTGCCAGTGGAGTGACAAAGAACACCCCAGTGGGGAAAGCAACATAAAACAGTAGGTCCAGGTAGAGGTCAAAGAGAGCAGTTCACTAAAAGAGCCAGGTAGTAAACTGGTGCTGGAACAGCCTGTTTGGGCGCATGTGGTAAATCCCAATCTTGTGCCAGACAAACAACTCTTGACAACTAGTTTCAAACTTGTTAAGTTTGCCCTACAAGCCATGGTTATGTTCATGATATCCCTACCCCTTATTAAAGGTTTACTCCAATCACAAAAAATAAAGAAAATTGGAATTATTCATTAAGATAAATGTATCACAATGTGCAAGGAGTGTCCTGTTTAAGGCACAATTTTTATTACCATTCAAGTTTCTATTTCTACAATGCTACCGTTCCTTTCATGGAACAAATAAACGGTTGTACAACAACTTTTCACCAATATCTGAATTTAAGATAAATGATATCAACTGATCTTTTCATCTGTTGCAGTGGTCTCCACAACTTTGTCTCCACTGCATGTGCTTTTACTCATGCTAAATGGTATATGGTCTAAGATATTTATATCTGTTCTTGCCCTCACCTCAGACCAATTTCATCCTCTGTACATCCTCAAGTTTATATCCTGTTTGGTCTACTACTCATGTTGTACTCTGGCTTGGAATATTCCAGTCCTCTGCTAGCACAGGAGACTAGGAAACATCCACCCCCCTACTTTCAACACCAATATATCTGATGTTCTTGTTCCAATACCCCTGGGTCACTATATGGGGCTGCTGGTTGGCCAGAGAGTAATACAACTCTTACAAGGATTCTTAAACTGGTAACAATAAAATGACTGCTAATATGAAGTTGCATAAGTGGCAGATGTGTGGACTATGGCAGATTGAAATACAAGTGCAGCAGGAGGTTTTTTTGTGTCAACATGCAGTCACTCTCTGCTTAAAAAAAAAAAAAAAAGCCTGCATTTTCGTCTCAGCACCACTAGTCATATTTGTAATTCAGGATACTTTATTAGAGTACTGAATGATATAGTCAATGATGGTTTTGTAGAATATGCAAATCAGCAAAAAAAATTTGATTGACAAAAGTATCTCAGAGATACCATAAAATTACATAAGCCTCATGTGTCTGGTTGGTAAAGTTGCAAAATTCATCCATTAAGTTTTTCATGGTGCTTTATCACTTTCACACTTGTGAGCAAGCAATTTGCAGTGAACAGATCTGAAGTACTGTTAAATATAAAAGTTTGACAATTCTGTTTACTACAACTACATGTAAATATGCTGGAAAACAGTTGTCTTCAAACTTAGAGCAGGTCAAGTCAATCCTGAGGAGATTACTCCAATTTGCCTGAGCAGCAAATAGGCTTCTCATCAGGATTCAACAATAATGAAGTAGACAAGAAAAAAAAAAAAAAAATGTAAAACCAGAACAATTTACAGTCATAATTCCCTCATTTAGACAAGATAGTTGAAATAAGAGCTTACCAGAGGATGAAGACAAAGTAATAAATGCAGTGTTTCAAATCCTTCAGTTTCCAAGGGTTTTAAAATACAAGTTTTTTCAAAAATGTAAAATTCAACTGAAACCATTCATTGTTTACACTGCAATAGGAGAGGTTCATGCATTAACACATTTCCCCTCCCCATATTGGGCAACAGATGAGCCCATATTGCCAATGTATAGTTGGGTAGCAATACATCAACTTAGATGGTAAGCATAGCTTCCGAACATACACAAACCAAGGCTGGAGTTTTTTTCCAGCATAATCACCACTAGTTTATGAAACGGGGTTGACGATCTGTAACTTACCATTCAAGCTAGAAACAAGTTTGAAGGTTCTCAAAGTGCAATAAGAGATAAATTTGGCAAAGTTTATTTCAGCACTATGGAATAGATTTGTGTAACTGAGAATCATGACATTTTTTCAGAAATCTTGAAATATGTGACTTTGTGCAATTTTATATCAGTTACAAAAGTTAGTCTAGTTAAACTTGCTATTCGCTACCATGACAGATGATCATAATTCTATTCTTACAACAGCGAACACAAGCTAGCATTCTATTTAATTATTTATAACCACATTCAGAGCCAAAATAACTGATCTAATTTAAATAAAGATCTTCTGGACACATGCTACCACAATACACTTACCTTCATTTGGTGAAGTTTTCAATCTTGTACAGATAGCATAAACATCTCCATAACATTCTTGTATTTTATGCACTGCATCTGTAGATCGCAGTTCCATAAGGGCACGGAGCTCTTCAAGTGAGATTCCAAAATCTCCATGATTAGATTCTTTTACAGAGTTTTTTACACCACTGTATGCAACTGAGTTGTTAGCCATGTCACCCATGATGTATACAGTCCTTAGTATGAGGAAACAGTTTCCAAAAAGGAAAAAAAAATTTGACTTGAAGTACTTCCAAAAGTAAAATAAATCCTTTAGATATGAAGACAGTCAGATGAGCAGATACACATCACCCAAATAGAAGAGCGCGACAACAGTAACCCTTTCCAGAGAGGAATCTTGAATGTCGTCCCATGGTTAGTTCCTTTTCTTCAAGTTAGTCATATGAGGTGTATAGTCTAGGGAAAAAGAATATTAAAGCCATTATTTATAGCTGACAGGTTTCAGAGTGGTAGCTGTGTTACTCCTCATTATTTATAGCTGTATTTTCAAAACTCTTAAACACTATATTGGAAGAACTTAGTTAAACAAAGTTACATCAAAATAGCAAAAGTGTAAGTTACATTGATGCAGTATTTGATGTATAAAAGCTTCAACCATGTCCTTCAAATCCCTAAGACCCATGTCTATTTTGATGCCTACCATAAATTGTCAACAATAATAGCCAGTCATCTGGTCAAAGAGATTAACGGTTCTCGCTTATGTCTTGAGACTCTAAGGTCTGTGAAATGGGCACAAAGGTTACATAACCTTTCCTGGTTTACACATTTTTGTACTCACTACCCTCAATCCTCCTTGCACTCCCTCCATTTGTTATACCCTCTTGTTTCTTGTGTTAGTGAACTCCTCAGAGCTGGGATTGCCTCTTTCTAGATATACAGTACCCAGCAGTATTGAGTTCCATCTTACCGTGGTCTCTGGATGATACTCTAATAAAAAAACAGCTATAGAAGCATCAGAAAAAAAAAGTTTCCACAGTACCCATATGTTTGCATTCATGAAAGATGGCGTTACTGTGTTAAGATTGTGGGAGTGTGTAAAAGCTTGCTCAGGTCCTGGAATCCAGGGCTTAGTAGACTTCGCAGAGAAAACCTATGACTCAATGAAGCTTCTTCCTTCCACAACTAGTCAGATAACTTGGCCTTCACCTCCACACGCCCATTGGGCATCCTTGTGAAGTTTGATCCCTTCAGTGTTCAGGTAATACTGTATCACTATTCGGACAAACCTCAATCCACCAGCCTCTGAAGGATCTTAGCTCTAGTTCACCCGGAGAATGGGTTTTGGTTACAAACCTATTTCTTCTGCTGGATACCATAAAGCGCTTTCTCTGA
The DNA here is from genome assembly GCF_013100865.1 of Trachemys scripta elegans. Taxonomy (NCBI): domain Eukaryota; kingdom Metazoa; phylum Chordata; order Testudines; family Emydidae; genus Trachemys; species Trachemys scripta. The sequence goes on from NC_048298.1 coordinate 77,511,860, forward strand.
GCAGGCCAGTTTATACATTCACTTGATCCAAAATAGTCTGCTTGCTTGCTCACAGTGCACTGAATATAGTTTCCTTCCCACAGTATTTTTTTAAAGTCTCATGCATTTACAGAAGTTGTTACTTCCTTTGATGCAAAGATACTGCAACTGAAAAGTAAACATCTAGACTTAAGGGACAATATCAAGATAATTAAGCCTCTGATATGGCCTTTGTTCCAGCTACCCAGAAAAAGGTGAACTTCAACTAGATCTCAGACCTGAAACAAACTGCATTTTAAGAAATCAGATTTGAATAAGCCCTCTGACCCAGCTATCAATGTTCAGCACTATAATTACAATACATAATGGAATGACAAAAATAGTTACTTACATTACACTTTTCATCCAACTCTGAGTGCTTTTCAAAAAGCAGGCAAGTATCATTATCCCTTTGCCTCAGTTTCTCCACTGCAATGTGATTTGTCCAAGGTCACAATCCAAGAACAAAAAACCCAGATCACTCCTATTCCTAGGATGGAGCTAGATGGCATCTTAGGTCCAGCTATTTGGTCTAGTTTGGATCCTATCTTTCTCAAGTGCTTTAGTTCCCAGAATTTGCTTCTAAGAGTGAATTATGGTTTTACTGGAGGTGAACACTAGAGACCAGAAAAGCAAAGTTGGCTGTTTCTGCAATCTGGAGTCACATGTACAGCACAGTGTTAACTGAGAATATTTTCTTCTGAAATATAAAAAAGGCTTTCAATCATTTCAATGCAAGATTGATTCTAACACAATGTAAATTTCAGCCTACTTGCTGCCAAGCTAAGTGGTATTTTAAAACTGCTGAAGGTGAGAACTAAGAATACATACAATGCTGATGAAAAGTACCAGATTGACAGCCCTAGAAACTGACTCATTTATTTACTCACAAAAAGGAATACAACAGGGTACTAGAAGTATGACGTTCCCTACATGGCTGTCAGCAATGACCTAGAGGGACTATCAGTACATGTCAGCTAGTAGTTCAGTCTCTATGCTTAGTAATTAGCCTCTGAGGGCCAAAGCTGGAGGTTTTATTACTATATGCATCTCAATAAGGCAAACTTAAATCACAAGGCCAAATCACCATCAAGATACTGACAGTCACTACAGAACAAGCTGCATTCAAATTCATGTGCTTGAGACAGAACTGTAGCTTCTCAGTCAGCTAGACCCGTTAACATAATTCAATACAAGTAAAGCCTCCCCCTTCCTTCATGATGGATTCTACATTTTTCATCCAAGGATGTGTAAGCAAAGCTTTACCTGGTATTTTCTAATGAAAGGAAGAAGCTATCCAATGAAGGCTCATACTTTGGACACCCAATGAGAGGTCAGGCCTGGACAGTCAACGTGTTACTTCCATAAAATAGGATTAAAGGAATTGCCCTACAGGATCAGAACTGAGGTCCATCTAGTCCAGTAACAGGTTAGACAGTGGCCAGTGTTAAAAGCTTTTGAGGACAGTTCTAGAACCCCATATATTTGCAAGACAGGATGCAAGTAAGCCAATATACCACAGCAACAATAAAACAACACACTGGAGACAAACCTCATGACATACCATTGGAATTTTGGCAAGATACTATTTTAGCTAAGTAATTCCTCATCCTTGAAGTCACCATATTTAAGGTATTTGCAGCATACAATTAGAACGCTGGCAGATGTTTTTTCATATGTATTTAACAAACCTTTAAGTAAGAGCAATATTGAAAGTAAAGTTTAAAGTAAACAGAGAGAGAGAAAGAAGATCAGATCTCACTCACATGGTGGTCACTTTATTCAAACACTTCATGGACCTTCAAATGTCAAAGTTTCACCAGTTAGATATCCTTTGCAACTGGGTTAGATTATGACCTATTAAAATAGTTTGAAGTTACTTATAGGTTGCAAGCCTTAGCTTTGCAAAGAATTTGACCTTTAACTGCACATTATCATCAGCCCAGCTTTATTATGGGAAAAGACTCCCAAAGTGATTATCTTGGGAAAGCCTCTGACTTAATCTAATTAGTTCAACAAAGAACCAACAAATCTATGAACCCACAGTTTGCATTCTGGTAAGAACTGCCTCCTGATATTTGAATTCACTTGCCATTTCCAAGCGTTTAAGTTTCACAAATTAAATTTTAAGATAGCTGGTGTCAAACAAGATTTTTGTACTGAGGTACTTTAAAAAAAAGAAAAAAAACAAACAAGTTATTTGTGTACAAATTAGGTTGAGATCTTCTGAGCAGATACTGTTTTGTTCCACGAAGCTCCTAGCACACTATAAATTGCTGTATCAATAAATAGTTGAGACTCTCAAAACACACTTCCTGGGCGGGGAGGCAGAAGATGAAAAATTGCTTTGCTAGCAATTATGCTATTTAGGAGAACATGGTCACCTCATATTTTGTTCCTGTGACTAATTTACAAAAAGTTATCAAAGTCTAAAATTGTATGTAGGTTTAAAAAAAACAAAAACAAAAAATAACACACACGCGCGCGAAGAGATTTGGGGTTGAACTGTTGTACAAAGGCGTGTGTTTTGCAATTAAAGTGTAAATAACAGGGTCCAATTTGGCAAGTTGCATAAAATTGTTTATAAAAAACAAAATTAGCATTCAGATTTATACAAAATTGAGGAGTCCAAACTAAACGGAGCCTTAAAGGCTCCTGGAGAGGTAACAAGTTGGCATAAAAATAATTGAGGAAATCTGAAGGGGGGGGGGGGGAAAAGGGTGAAAATATTCCTAGTTGGAGTAACTGAAAAGGTGCTTGGATTAGGTAATTTTGATGGAATGATGCTGCCCCCCCCTTTTGGAGACATTGCTTCTCTGTGTGCAACTTGCTTGAGAGTGGACAGTGTAATGAACAGCTTAAAAGGAGGGAAGCTTAACTAGCATAGCTAAAAGTCTCCCAGAAAACAGTTTTAGTTGACATCTATTTTCAATAGATAAGTTTCTCATTTAATATACCTCCAGCCCTTCAATGGAAAGGAGAACAGCCTCTACCAACATAAAGCTTCATTACTATGGGCTTGTCTACACTTAATGAAAAAGAAAAAGAAAAAAAAATGCAGTGGCACCACTGCAGAGCTTCAGTAAAGATACTACCTACATCGACAGAAGAGCTTCTCCCACCAGTGTAGGTGACTTACCTTCCTGAGAGGCGGTAGCAAGTTTGACAGACCTAGCACTATGTATACCAGGGGTTTGGTTGATTTATATGCATCATTCAGGGGTGTGGATTTTTAACACCCCTGAGCAATGTAATTATACCAAACTAGTTTCCTAGAATAGACCAGGCCTATGGCTCCTGGGTTCCTCAGAATAAAAGTTAGAAGTTCTGAAATCTTTTGATCTGTCAAAGAAGAATTTGATAGCACATTTAAACAGTTTCAGAAGTTCCACTCTTACTAATGAGCTTCTGTTATAAGCTAGGTAAGTGTTCCTTTTACTGAAAATAATGTGAATTGGCTGGTGCTCCAAGACCTTCATCTGGTGGCAACATGGAAGACTAGAAACTGCTGGTGTCTGCAGAGCCTGCTGCCATGGGACCACCTCCTGCAGGTAACAGCACCCATTTAAGACTCAAAGCAGTTTACCAGTTGGAACTTATAACAGATTGTTTGAGAAATCAAGATATCAGAAACTATTGGTCACTCTGTATTTAACGTTAGAGAAGACAGGGCTCTAGAGATTAATGTATTCATAGTGTTCTCCCTCTCCCACATTTAGTGTTCCAGGTTTAAACAGCTGATGAAGAGGATATTAAATGCCTACTAACTTAGCAAGAAAGATCAAATCTTCTTTACATTCCTCTAAAATTCAGAAGTTCCAAACCTGAGTATGGTAAAGGACCAAACTGATACAAGGGTTTAAGGATTTAAGTAGTTCTTTCAAAATATTCCCATGCATTAGTACAAGACTGTTGCAAAAACAGACTGGAGAGGCCTGGAGGCCCTGTGTTTATTCTTCAACCTATGATAAGAGCTTGAAAAAGTGAAGGAACATAATCCTCCTATTATATTACAAAAAGTTATTTTAAGAATTAATGGATGGACGTTTGACACTGAACTGTCCATACAAAAGGCCTTTTGTTTATCTCCCTCTTGAACCAATGTTGAGAAAAGAAATTAATTGGACTTTTCTGCTGGTTTTAGTTTTATTCATGACTGTGAAAGTAAGCTTTTCAAAAATTGAATCAAGGACACTATCTGATATTTCTTGAAAGGCCAATTTAAATATTTTGAAGTATTAAAACAGTATTTAATTTGCAATGCACAATCTAAAGTTTTGCATTATATGATATACTTGAGTTTTTCAGATTAGGTCTAATTTAAGGAAGCTTCAGAAAACTTCCACTGAACTCATCCAGTACCTGCTCTACAGGGGCTTTATAATCACTAACAATTCATTTTTTTTAGCCTGTCAAGTCTGATTTAGAGACTTTTACATTCCTAAATAAAATTATTTGGATTGTTTGCTATGAAAGGAGAAACTTTTCCCCTCTACTTGGAGATACCTTAATTTTTTTGATTGCCCCAAATATGTATAGTCACTGTGGTTTAAATGTTCTATTTAAATATGCTGTTTACAGCCTACATAAGACTGATCCTCTCTTAAAAGGGATAAAAATTGAGATGAGGAACTGCTAAGATTTAGAATAGGACAACTGCTAGAAGGTAAAATTACTAATTCTACTCCATCATCAGATTCTCTGACACTGAAATTTTAAAAGGAGTGAAACAGATTTCTCTCCTCAGGCCACACCTGATGAGACAGCTCCTCTTACAGTTTTCCATCGCCCAACATCCATATTTGTTTGATGCCTCTTGAGTCTGTTAGTAGGAAAATCCTCCACTACTTGAAACCTGAGCTTTTTCACTCCACCTCTAACAAATTTCTTGTTGCCTACATTGTACTACTTACCTCAAATGAACAGCCTGGCAGGAACATCAGTCCAAGTGCTGTATTTTAACTTAATCCACAACCCTAAGCAAGAGTAGTCAACTGGTCAGAGATGCATGCTGCATAGTACATTATTTGATATAGGAAGTCTAGTCATGTCATGTAAGAGCACATTATTTAAGTTACAGGAAGTTCTGCATGGGAATCTTTCAGAAGATTTCCCCCAGATATTGGAAATTTCTAGCCAGGCACAATATTTTGACAGAAACTGCAAGATGTGTCAATGTAAAACTTGAACCTTTTTGAAGCTATAACCCTTTTTGTAATCAAACAGGTTACATGAAAGCGTTACACTATCTTCTAAAGCATAATCAAAATGTAGGGTATGCTGGTTAACACTACAGCATTTATATGCTTCCCATCACCAAAACAGCTTTCTGATTAAACAAGCTATTGTCAAGCTCCTTCACTGGAGGATCCTTGTCTGAGACTCAGCAGAGAAGTAAATTCTGTTTATTCATCTTCACAGCATAATAAACAACACCTCTGACTTTTGTTGAGGGGATGGTAAATGTGCAGTCAGGGAGATAAGAGGCATGGATGAAGGTCTTGTAGTGCAGATCCCTGTGGCATTAGACATTTGTTGCATCGAATTGTGTACATGCTCATTAAGAATTTGTAATACAGTGCAATTATACACTAAACTATAAAAGTGAGAGAGTCAATATTTGACCCCACAATGATGATATGAAAAGCAAGACTGAACCTGGTCCTCCTGTAAGATATGTTGCCCTAGCTAAGTGGCTTACTATGCTGAAACTCTTCTTTTTGCTACCTTTCAAAGAGTAAGAAGTTAGGCTCTCATCTCTTGTCACTCTCCATTAAGGAAACAGCATCAAAGGGAGTCATTTTATCAAACTGTCCCAGGCCTGATAGACCTACATTCCAGCAGTCCCTAAATGGACAGGATTCCCTATTTCCACTTTGTCTTTTGAATCTCAAACCTTTTAAATGTTTTTATCTTCGTTTGAAGACTCATTCATGGTAGCCAAGCCAAACAGTCTTCCTTTTCTTTCGGAGCATAGTGAAAGAGCTAAACAAATTCACATGCTCAGAAAATGGACAGCATACGGGCATTACTACATAGGATATCAAGCACTACTTCTGTGAAACAACTCTGGTTTATGTAAGTTTTACAGCATTTTCCCTACACTTCCTTAGGGAATCAGAATTGAGATTAACTTTTCTGTGGCTTTGCTCTACAAAGATTTAAGGTTATTTTCATATTCACAAAGATAAACAGCAATACCTCAGATTCCTAACTTGTCTGTATATGGAAGTGCAGGGATTTTTTTCCCCTCCCTCCATCCCTCCAACCCCCCCAGCATGTAGGTGATTTAACATAATAGTCCCTCCTTGTTGGCTACCCACTCCAACTACCTACCTACCTCACCCTATTGACTCCCCCATATCCTCCCAACAGCAGCAGCCTGCATAGGAATGTGAAATCCATGTTGCTGATGGAGTAAAAAAAGTGGGGGGGAGGAGAAGGAAAGTAAGGCCCATCACAATCCACTACACCGCCACTGCATCAGTTGTGCCCATCTGAGGACTATCATGCACATTTTCTGGTGTGCAGCACAATGTTGCTCGAAGGATCCAGAAAATTGGTACACCAGCACTTTCAGAAGGACTTCAAACCCTATTTCCCCCACCCTCCCAAATCCCCACTATCACCATGCACTAGGATAAATCCTAAAGTTGGGCATCTGAAGCAACTTTAAATAGAGAAGAGGGCTTGAAGCGCCTGCTGCCAAACGGAAAGTCCAGAGTCAACAAAACCATCATCTATCCATGATCTCATTTTGGATGAAGCATCCAAACTTGCGAGCATCACTAAAACATGGTTCAATGCCATCTTCAATCTTAATCTGGCATGGCCAGTCCCCACAGGATAGTGTCACAAGACAAGACAGACTCCAGAACATATTAGAAAAAAAAAGTGGAGTATCAGTCCTGTTCCCCTGAAGCCTCAGATGCAGAGGACATGCCATCCCAGAAACAAAAGCCATTTGAGTGCATTCATGGGACCTTTGAGGTGATGGAAAAGGGGAACCTAGGACTCCTAGTAGTGCCTCCAAATGGAAACCAGTCAGCTTCCTGGAGAAAGTTACAGAGACCTGCTGCCCACCATGGTACTGGAAAACCCCAAGTTCCTTGTCCTCAGTCTTCATATAGACAACATCAATGGTACAATAGTATTTGACCTTAGTCTACATGGAGACAAAAGGATTCTCCTAGGCAATCACTGGACCTACACATGCAGATGTGCATGTGGTTGGATCCTTTCTTTACCCTAGAACTGGAGATCAGAGATGTCACTAGTACACCACCCTTTTGGTCTTATTTCTATCTCATCCAGGCAGATACATCGACAAGCTCCTTCACACCAGCCGGTCCACTACCAAAGATTTCTGATCCCCTGAGGTTTTCAGCTTGCCTTAGGAGAACAAGCCACCCAAACAAGTTCGAGGTGCCAATGAGTTAATACAACAGTATAATCACCTGTTGTCCACTATCAGCAGTGTGGCTCCAAGCAGTCCACTCCCTCCATGCCAATCAAGATCATCACGATTCAAAGATGAAGTGCACATGGAAAAAGTTAGGATCCTAATGGCAAAAACACACTAAATCCCTTGGCCGGCAGCAAAAACAAAAAAGTCTACAGGACTATGCCACTGCAATCAAGGAGGCAAAGTGACCCTAATGGGAATAGTAAATGCTTCAAAGGGTTTGAACCATCCTCCTTGTAAACCTTCTCCCAGGTGTTGCTGGAAGCAGCAAGTGCCAGGTACAATACCTTTATTAAAAAATAAAGAAATAAATCCTGCTCATGTCTCCACCCAGAAACTGAGGAAGCTAAAAATCTTCCCCTGGGCTCCCTTAATATGCAAAACGTCTCCACTTGCAAATGCTGTATATGTGTATAAAAAAAAACAAACTCAAGGAAAAAGGAGAACTCAGTATTAATCTGAAAAAACACAGAATCATCTGTGTGTGACTAATAAGTCCAACACCCACAATATCTTTGTCAGTATGCCTTCACCTCATTTCCCCCACCTACAGGTATGAATATCCAAAGAACAAGTGTTCAAAGTTGAATATGCCACTCTCCTCCTTCCCTCCACTGCACCCCACTCATAGTCCCAGAGTCCAAGCGTGTATTCAGCCAGGTTCACCTCCACCCCTGAGGGAGTGGGAAAAGAGGCTGCCTGGCTTCCATTAAGAGGTACCTTGTCTGCACTTCCACAACATCTAAACCATCTCATCTCCCCACTGCTGAGGCCTCAGCGAGGAACGGTTTCGAGGAGGATTCAGAGATGCATACCCACCAAACTCCTTGAACGTGCAATAGCTTGCCATTCCATCATCCTGTTCCTCGGTAAGTGTGAGGAGAGGAAGGAGAGAAAAAAAAAAAAAAAAAAAAGTAACCACCAACCTCCAAAATGTCACATCAGCCAACTTCCTAGATACCTCACAGCCAGGACACAGACAAGGGCACAGCACACAGACTGCTCTAGTGGCACTACAAAGATTGCCTCCTCATGGACCACAGACAGTTAAGATCTCCATGCTCATTCTGTTGGACTTCTTTGCAGTTTTTTTTATTCAGTGGCCCATAACATACTACTAACACACCTACATTACATAGGAGGAGTAGATGGTCTAGCAATACAGTAGTTTCAAGTTCCTCTTCAAAGGCTCTCACCTGCAGCATGGCATAGGAATCCATATTAAGTGGTTTTCAGGGTCAACATGAGATAACCAGGAGACAGGATCCCCTGGGTTTACCTGCCAACAGCATACTGATACACTCAGCTACAAATCTTATTCTTAAACTGATACAGCCACCTCTAAAGTCAGAATGCCTACAGGAAATTAGCTTTTGGATGAACAGCAGTTGGCTCAAGTTGAACCCAAGCAAAAGACCCAAATGGAAGGGAGAAAAGCTTCAACAAGCTGGTCAAGTCTCCGTCTCCACCTTCCATTGATGAATGGGAACTGTATGCCTTCAAAGCTGTGTGAAAAGTCTCAGAATCCTGTTTGACTCCTTGCTAAGCTTGGATGACAAGATAGCATCAGTTTCCTCCCCCGCCCAAAAAAGCTGTTACTACAGCTTGCTAGGAGACTTCATCCATTCCTCCCAGCTAAGGACTTTGCCACCATAATCCATGAATGGGTCACTCTCAGGCTGGATTGCTATAATTTACTGAAATTGAATTAAGACAATGCACAGGCTCCACAGGTCAGCTTCTGTACCAAATGACTGGAGGATAGCTAACGTGACGCCAATTTTTTAAAAAGAGACTCCAGAGGCAATCCTAGCAATTACAGGCCAATAAACCTAATTTCATTACCAGACAAACTGGTTGAAATAATAAAGAACAGAATTATCAGACACATAGATGAAGGCAATTTGTTGGGGAAGAGTCAACGTGATTTTTGTAAAGGGAACTCATGCCTCACCAATCTACTAGAATTCTTCGAGGGGGTCAACAAGCATGTGGACAATGGTGATCCCTCACCAAAGACTCTGAAGCAAAATAAGATGTCATGGGATAAGGGGGAAAGTCCTCTCACAGATCAGTAACTGGTTAAAAGATAGGAAACAAAGGGTAGGAATAAATGGTCAGTTTTCACAGTGAAGAGAGGCAAATAGTGGCATCCTCCAGAGGTCTGTACTGGGACCAGTACTGTTCAACATATTCATAAGTGATCTGGAAAAAGGGGTAAACAGTGAGGTGGCAAAATTTGCAAATGATACAAAAGTTAACTATCTTGAGTAAGTCCAAACCTGACTGCAAAGAGTTACAAAAGGACCTCACAAAACAGGGTGACTGAGCAACTAAATGGCAGATGAAATTCAATGTTGATAAATGCAAAGTAATGCACATTGGAAAACAATCTCAACTATACATATAAAATGATGGGGTCTAAATTAGCTGTTACCACTCAAAGCTCTTGGAGTCACTGTGGAGGATTCTCTGAAAAACCATCCACTCAGTGTACAACAGTCGAAACAGGTTAAAAGAATGCTGTGAATCTTTAGGAAAGGGATAGACAGAAAACATCATATTGCCTCTATATAAATCCATGGTATGCCCACATCTTGAATACTGCCTGCAGTTCTGGTCCCATCCCCCTACCTCAAACCTCAAAAAAAGATATATATTGGAATTGGAAAAGGTTCAGAAAAGGTCAACAAAAATTATTAGGGATATGGAACAGCTTCCATATGGAGGAGAAATAAAGATTAGCACTATTCATCTTGGAAGAGACAACTAAGGGGGATATGATAGAGGTCTATAATATCATGACTGATGTGGAGAAAGTCAATAAGAAAGTGGAATTTTAGCCCTTCACATAATATAAGAACTAGGGATCACCAAATGACATTAATAGGCAGCAGGTTTAAAAGAAATAAAAAAAGTATTTCTTCACACAATGACAGTCAACCTGTGGAACTTCTTGTCAGAAGATGTTGTGAAGGCCAAGACTATAACAGGGTTCAAAGAAGAACTAGATAAGTTCATGGAGGATAGGTCCATCAATGGCTATTAGTCAGGATGGGCAGGGATGCAAAAACCATGCTCTGAAGTGTACCTACCCTTGGTTTGCCAGAAGCTGGAAATGGGCAACAGGGATCACTTGATGATTACCTATTCTGTTAATTCTCTCTGAAGCATCTGGCATTGGCCACCATCTGAAGACTGGATACTGGGCTAGATGAACCATTGGTCTGAATCAGGATGGCTGTTCTTATGTATGGAATGGAACTGCCCATATTCCCCATGGCTGTGAGTACATAAGGCCTTTGCTCAAGTCTCTCTACTAGTTCCCAATCAGCCTTCAATGCCACTTTGGATCTTTCTGTAGTACAGCTAGGAGGTACAATTCCCAGCTCAGGTAGGCAGCCTCACACTAGCTCTGCTTGAGCTGTCACATTAAAAATAGCAGTGTGCGTGTTGCAGCACAAGCCAGCAGCTTAGGCTAGCCACCCAAGTCCAAGCCCACCTGACCCACTAAGGTTTGAGTTCATGGGCTAGCCTGAGTCACCGCCCATGCGGCAATACATTTGGCATGCTAGTCAGAGAAGAACTAGAGCCACTGTGCAATGCTAGGAATCAACTCCAAACTGCAGTGTAGGTCCATGGTCCTTTAAGGCCATGGTCCTAATTTTCAAAGCAACTAATGGATCAAGACTAGTTATATCAGACAGCTTTGATCTATGACCCCTTATGATATCTACAAGTGCACTCCTGAGACAAGACACATCAGAAAGCCCAGAATGAAGCACATGAGAGGTGGTGACAAAGCAGTTTTGGAAAGGGAATCTCACCACAGAACAATCTTTCAGAGGAGAAAATGTGAATCCCACATCTGACCATCTTCAGGGAAAGTTGCAAAGATTCTCTTTGAAAAAGTCGACATAAGTGACAATCATAAGTGACAATTCAAAAAACAGCCGTTTTATTTCCAAACCCCTCTGGAAATTACCTACCCCAAACAGAATTCTACCCCAGAAAGAGAGAAGTGCTAGTGACTTCATGAAATCCACTCTGAACTCGATTTTACATGGAAAGGCTTTGATATGGCAATGGGCGGCAGTATAAACTAGATATAATCTTGTACACACTGAATATTCCCTATGGAGGGAATATCAAAAATAATTTTTCCTTATCACCTGGGGACCACAATTTTAGACAATACAAAGAGACAAGCCAGTGGAGGGAAAGCTTAACACCCAACACATGCTCAAATAGGTTGAAAAGCAAAAGCAAACAAACAATCTCCACTTACAGAAATAAGGAACAAGTGTTTTTGTGTGGACATAAATCCACAAGTGCAGTATACTGTCAATTTACAATGGTCTGAAATTTAAAGAGTTTGACATGAGACATAGCACTGGAAAGCATTTTTGAACTTTGTAGTTTTGATAAAAGGTTGGAGATGTTCAAAATTGGAAATTAAACTTAGCTTTATTTTGGTGTAGCAGCTTACATGCAGACAAAAAGGATTCACTCTCTCTCTTTAGTATACTATCCTGTCTCTTTGTTTAATGTGGAAAAGGGATAACAATCTAACAAACATTCTGCACTTAACTCTTTAGAGAGCAAGACTGAGTAGCATGGAACAAATAAAGAATGAGCCAGAAAAGTTCAGAGAGTGTAAAACTTACATACTAGTAAACCAAGACAAACTTACTTCAAAAATCTCTAATCACTATCATCTCCAAAATTTCTGTTATTCATACAGGAATCTCAACCCTCATAGATGGCATTGCTAGAAGCAAAATGGGGTCCAAACTAGTGTTTGCACAGGACAATAGAACTGCTGCTCTGCATATCCTTCCATATCCCACATCTTTTGAACCATGGAAGACGCTACCATTTTGGTATAATTCATTCAGCAGAGAGTCCTGATGTCCCATTTAAACCAGAACAGACAAAACAGAAGTTGCCCAGAGAGCTTTGAAAAACAAGCTAACATGTGGTCTGAGATTTTAGTCTAGAACAGATTCTGACAAGCACAGACATTCCATGGTAAATCATCATTCAAAGGAACTGTAGTCACTCTAAGCCTCACAGCACTCTTCTGAAGTAAAGGAATATTGTTCTTGTTCCACATGTGGGCAAAATGAGAAGCGGCAACACTAAGTGGTTTGCTGACATTCAAAATCTTTAGATTCCCTTCCTGACTCAGTCACATATTCCAAGTCCAGTTACACAGCAATACAGTACTACTATAGAATGCTTCCAGGGAAGGAAACAAGCTTCAGATTTCAGAACACTTCACAGTATTCTTGTTTGTGCTACAAGAGTTTACATGACAAAGCAGCAGATTTCCCCCTCCCCATTTGATTACAGAATAGAGTTACTGAAGGAAATCATGGGTTTAAAATCCATGGGGCAACTGAACTTATAAAACCCTGTGCTTTTTCAGATAACTAGCTCAAATAATGATTTGCAGAGCTCACTGAAAAAAAAAATCAAATTCCTAGAGAGAACTGTGTTAACAGATGCTACTTGAGCACTGTATAAGATCATGATATCTTACTTGATCCCTTTCAGTTTTACGTTTAATGGTTTCAAGAGCTATGATTTGCCCCCAACACTAGAGTAACCCTTTAATCTGCTGAAAGACAAAGGAATAGTTTTGACCTACCAAATAAGAGTTGCATGTGTGCCTGAAAGACAGCCTTCCTTTGATTCTCCTATCTTCAGTCAGAAAACAGGGAAGCAATGCTTCTATTTTTGTACTACAATAGCACCTTGGAGCCCTGATCCATGACTGGGGCCCCTTTGTGCTAGGTAGAGTACAAAAATAAGGGCTGGTCTACACTGGGGGGGAGGGAGGAGAAAATCGATCCAAGATACGCAACTTCAGCTAGGCAAATAGCGTAGCTGAAGTCGAAGTATCTTGAATCGAATTACCTGGGTCCAGACGGCGTGGGATCGATGGCCGCGGCTCCCCCGTCGACTGCTCTACCACCGCTCGCTCTGGTGGAGTTCCGGAGTCTATGGTGAGCGCGTTCGGGGATCGATATATCGTGTCTTAACGAGACGCGATATATCGATCCCGGATAAATCGATTGCTACCCGCCGTATCGGCGGGTAGCAAAGACATACCCTAAGACAGTCCTTGTTCCAAATAGCTTATAAACTGAACTATAGGAGAAAGATAGGGGAACCACAAAGGAACAATGGACAAATTACTCCTAGCTTCTGAGTATTGGGAAAGTCCTTGGGTTTTGCAGAGGGGGAGTGGTGGATCTGGAAGGCCTCACAAGCAGTTACATGATTTATGCCAGGCAATTGTAGTATCAGGTTTGAGTTCACCCTTCATGAAGTATTTTTTACAGCAATTATTTGGATCAGCATCCAAGATATGGGAAAGTATTAAGCAGCTAGTATCACTCATCCAGAATCCTCTGCCTATTGACAGACCAAAGATATTTTGTTTGAAACTTGGATACTGTTATTCTGTCCCACCCACCTGCCTCAAAAACAATGGTAGGTACTACCAACTGCAGTAGTTCTAAAGTTTAGATTTTAGGTTTGCAAGCACTTGGTAACTCCTAATTCAGGGTCTCTGTAAACAAGAATGGAATGTGGCCAAAGCACATTATGCCCCACGTAAGATGTGTCAGTGAGAAGAGGTCTTATAAACAGAATAGAACTCTTAAAAACTTCGTATTAAAGTACTACTTGGAATACAGAGGCAGATTTTCTTAAAGTAAAATTCACTGTTACCAAGGGAAACATGAACCACCATTACAAAAAAGATTCAGAAGCCTTTGGTCTTTGTCAAGACTATGACAATAATATACAAGAGACTATTAACATTTAAAGTACTCAGAATCCAAAGTCATCTTATTCATTCATTTAGCACCTACACTCCTACGGCATGCTTACTGCCATGTAGTCCAAAGCATTCCATGCCCTGAAAGGCTTATAATCTAAGGCTTGAGCTACACTACAGACTTACGTCAGTATAACTACAACGCTCAGGGGTGTGGAAAATCTACACCTCTAAGCAACACAGATATACCAACCCAACACCTGTTGTAGATGGCGCTATGTCAATAGGACAGCTTCTCTAGTCAACATAGCTAGCGCCTCTTAGGAAGTGAAATACCTACACCAAAAGAAGAAACTCCTGTCAGCAGGGCCGTCCCTGGGGGAGGAGTGCAGGACCCAGGACATAGGTGCCAAGTTTCTAATGTGTCAAGGGGTGCTCCCCCTGGCTCCGCCCAGGCTCTGCTCCCACTCCACCCCTTCCCTAAGGCCCCACCTCCGCCCCACCCCCCTGAGTACACTGTGCCATCACTCTTCTCCCCTCCTCCCAGCGCTTCCTGATGCCATGAAACATCTGATCTGCGGCAGGTGCTGAGAGGGAGGGGGAGGCGCTGATCAGTGGGACCTACCGGCGGGCAGGAAGTGCTGGGGGGAGAGGGAGATTCTGGTAGGGGAACTCATCGCCTCCTCCCTCCCCCACACCCACCACTTACCTTCTCACCCCTTTTACCCACCCACCTCACCTCCCCACCCAGCTCCTCATAATAAAAAGTGTGGGCCCCCCCCCCAAAGCACAGGGCAGTTGCCCCTATTCGCCATACCCAAGGATGGCTCTGCCTCTCAGTATAGGTAGCATCTTCACTAAGCACTGTATGTGCAGACAAGCCTTAAATGTTTAAATATTTTCTTCAGTTTAGAGCTTTAAGAGAGCCCTCAAGCCACAGGACTGACATAACTGATAAACATTTACTCTGTTACAATACACACACGTGGAAAAGCTTGTATGGTGCAAGTGATTTTAACATTTCTTTAATCTTGTTCAAGATTGCATCAGGTGCAACTGTATCTAAAATATGTTATACTAAAAGCCCATTATGGAGTCATAGCCTCAGCTTCAGTAGAATAGATAGAACTATAAAATGTATTTATTAAGTATTTCATAAGTGTGCTGGCTAACTGAAGCATTCTATTAAAGAAAACAGTTACAGAGCCTCGACCAGGGGTATAAAATGTATGACAAAACCAAGCAGCAGTCAGAAATAAAAGAAAATTGAAACTTTCAGTGCTGTAAGCAAATGCCAGGTTTGTTCCTTGAACCACGTTCTGCAACTTTTAAATTTAAGGTGTCAAATTAGCCTATGGGGACACCTCCCCAAGTGTTTCCCTGCCCTGTATCAGCTCCAAGACACAGGAATGCTCTGTCCCCCCCTCTGCAACTCCTCCTGTTGCATCACAGGGAAGGAGCAGCAGCAGCACAGGTGTACTGTGCAAGTCCCAGAGAGCAGAATTCAGGCTCAACAGGTCCTTACCAAGTCTAGAGCTACTTCTAGCAAAGAATAGCTGTCCTGCCCTACACAGCTGCCTGAGTATTCCTGAAGAGAGGAAGGGGAAAAAAAAAGAAAAAAAAATGAGAAATAGCTATCAGTTATTGCTCCTCAACTCTATGCCCCAACTCAGGTTAGAGGATACTGGGGGCTGCTTTACCTTGTGCCAGGTTGCAATGTTCTCTTCTAGGCCACAAAGCAGTCAAATACTTTCTGTACAATGTGCTCCAACCACTCTCTCCCCCAACATGTTTTCATATCAGGTGCTACAAGGAGGGAGATGTAGGAGCCAGGTTTGTGTATTCAGTTTCCAATTTTGATAGGGAGCAGAATAGGGTAAAGATTCTGCTCCAGAGTACTGATTGTGGCTCTTTAATGTTTAAACAAACTCAGCCCTCTGACTGAACATCACTGGTTTAGACTGCATATGTAGACTACACAAAGGTTTATAAAGTGATCCACATTACTGCCCTTGTAGAAGAACTGTTCAATCAGACTTCATCCTTTACTTTCCTGCATTAAGCTGTTTTCCATAGCAAAAGTCTCTTCAATTTTACAGAGCAATACATTAGAAAAAAACACATTTATGAAATAGTTAAGGCTCCTACACACATATCAACCACACAAGATATAGTGATAAAGAGGGATGAATCCTAGAATGGCAGCTACTCCACCTCAAGTCTGGAGATCTCCCAGCAATAAGCAGGATGGCTCACTTTTGTGCCTTTTTTTGGGTTAAAAAACTCAACCTTAGATTGCACAAAAGTGGGGGATGGGAAATTTTCCCCTACTGGATCACATCCAGGGAATGAAGCAAACAGTGCCTGGGAGTGGGACAGGAGGAAAAAGTGAAAATAAGTATTGGTGGACTAACACAAAAAACTAAATCATGCGTGTCCCTCCTGTCCCCCAACATCAGTGACTTTGTTACTTTGCACTTTTAAGGGGAAAGAATTCTGGTGAACACTTCATATTCAAAATTAAACCGGAGATGCCCAATTGCAAGCCTCCAGCTAGCTGCTCAGTGGGCTACACTGTCTCCCTTACATTCCCAAGGTTCCCTTGGATTCCTCTATAATACCTTCCACCTCTGAGTGCCCCCTTCTGCATGGGACAGGGGCTGCGCTCAAGGATGAGGGCAGCTCATCTTCACTTCTATTGGGGAAAAAGGAAAGCGACTGCCATCTTTGCCAAGGATAGCCCAAGCTTCCTCCCACACAGATTATAGCAAAGCTGATAGTTTATCTGAATGCAGCTTGTGTCTTCAGTCCTATTGTTCCCAATGAGCAGCGGCCACTTTGAAGAGGGCCATTTTTTCCAGAGTTCTCTGCTGGATAAAAGATTATTCACCAATCTCTGACAGAAGCTTTCCAATTATGAACTACAGAAAAATTGATCCTTTCATGCTGAAGTATTTTCACAAACTTTCCATTGTAGCAGATCAAGAGCCATAGCTGACAATTTGAGTAGAATGCCTTTAAAAATTAGTGTCACTGCCTGTCATGAACAAATTTCAGAATAGTTTCAGACATTGTCTATTAAAATTGTATGAAAAGCCAAACAACCCCCCCCAATCAAAGTTTCATTTTGAAAGGTCACCTACTTGGGGGGGGGGGAGACAAGGGGGGAGTTATGTTCCATTCTAAAGTTGTGTTTTGAAATGGGCTCAACAATGGATTAACATTCAGCACCTTCAGGATATTTTTATTCAATGTTATGCACTGTGGCAATTGTTTTAGAAAAAATATTTACTACAAAGCTTTCCCTATTAACAAGGGAAGATAATTGCACCATATTTACTTCAATTTGAAACACCTGATTGCTTGCTGCTCCTTTTGGTGTCTTTCATTTCCACCAAATTCAATTTAAAGACATTAAAATCTAGGATTAAACTCCAAAAATCTGTAGTCTGACAGGGTCTTCAATTAGCCATATAGTTATGAGTTTCAAGATAAAAATCCCACCACAACCAACTTACAGTAAACGTTTATTAGTAATTATATTTTAAAAGTTTCCTATCACCACTTTTTCTTATTTTAAAATCTTTCATTGTAGCTTGTGAACATTAATGCAGTTTCTTACATGACTACATTTCTAATACTCAGTTTTCAACCTCTTTTCAAACAATTTTAATTTGTTAAATATATGTTAACTGTGGCCCATCCATAGTGATGAGGGAGATTGGGCAAAGTACCAAGAGGATATTCTTTGACAGCCGTATAACCTATCATTGCCACAGTTTCCAGAACTTTAACCCACCGTACCTGTTACAGTTACATATCCTTAACAGCATCAGTTACCTAAATACTTAACCCATATAATGAGTTCTCAGTCTGCCATCTGCACAAGCCATATAGAGTGAGCGGGTTTAACATTTCTTCTCTATTTCTGAATTCCTGATTGCCAACAGTTTCACTTCCTTTTAGAATCAGGGCTTGTCTATACTTAAAACTGCAGCAGCACAGATGCACCACTATAGCTCTTCGGTGAAGAGTTTACCTATGCCAACAGGAGGGCTTCTCCCCTAAGTGCAAGTACTCCACCTCCCCAAGAGATAGTAGCTAAGTTGACTGAAGAATTCTCCCATCGACCTAACACTGCCTACACCGGGGTTAGGCAAGTTTAACTGCATCGCTCAAAGATGTGGATTTTTCACACACATGATATAGTTATACAACCTACCTTCCTAGCCTAGACCAGGACTCAGTTTGGCTGGTAAACAGTTGCTACTAAGTTTTATGCCAAAAAACAGACAGGATTCACATCAGCATGTGTATTTCATCCAGGATCTAGGAAGAGTAAGATTATCTGGGTTTGACTTATTAATACTATAACTCTAAACTTCTCAGATCAAAGTTTAATAACTATCGCCAACCACTTATGTAGTTTTCCCATTTTGACTAGGAATCTGTTATAGGTTACATAGAGATGCTTCCTCTACATTCTTAACCAGGTATCCAGGGATCTATCAGATGGTTTATATCAATCCCTTCATTACCCTCTGAGAAACAGAAAATGCATTTTATTTGCCCGGATTTCATTTTCGACGACATTATTGCTCAAACAAGGATGACCTGTAACATGGTTTCCTCATAGTCTGGGAACACAGTGCAGTAAAATCTCATTCTGTGGACAAGTTAACAATAGAAAGGTCATTTGGTTTTTAAAAAAAAAAATCAAAAATACACACCCTACAGAATCAATTCCAATGGTGTCACCCTCTGCAACATGGCAGGGGGACTTGCTGCCCCCACTACCTCTCTGCTCCAGGTCCACTGGTTGGTGAAAATTGATAATATAACATCACTAGGTATCATTCAAAAGTGCATTCTCCCACAAACGCAATGGTAGCAAACATGACAACCCCAAAACAACTAAAGTAGATCAATATTTGAGGGGAAAAAAGTGTTTAAAATCATTCTTTAAAATTATACTTTAACATAAGGATGCATTGCTTACATTAAAAAAAAGGACATTGATCTTCAGTAATCCTAGGGAAGTTAGCCTTGACATGTAGGACTGAAAACATTTATTCATCAATAATTTATTCATTCATCAGCACCATCTCCATCTAGGACACCACTGCTAGACACTGTAAAATTGATCTTTGTCTGTGCCATGCTCAGACAACTCTGTAAAAGGCAGGCTGCTGGCCAAACATTTGCAGGGCGGTGAGCATCTGGTCTTTCCATGTGACGATTTGATTAGCTGAAGATTGATGTGGGAGAGCATGATATTTCACACAACTGATGTGATCAGTCCATCCTCGGAGAGCCATCCATGACCGACAGAGGGAGGGGAGTTTTAGTATACTTGACCATTCCAGAGCCATTGCACTGCTTGAAAAATTGCCCTCTTGATAGCAAGTATAAACGTACCGCTTGTCAGTGGCAATTTTTCTCCATTTGCTTCTTGGAAGACATCCGTCAACATAGCTCTGCAAGTGTCATAATGTGATCTTCAAATGGTAAACAGCACATGAATGCCTCCAGTACAGTGGAGGGTGACCTGTGGCCTTTCAGGGTAATCCGCTGGCAGGCCAGGAGACAGTTTGTTTACACTGACCATCCACAGGCACCGACGCCCACAGCTCCAAGTAGCCACGGTTCGCCATTCCCGGCCACTGGAAGCTGCGGGAAGTGGTGGCCAGGAACAACGAATCACGGCCACTGGGAGCTCTGGGCAGCCATGCATGTGGATAGTCAATGTGAACAAACTGTCTTGTGGCCCGCCAGTGGATTAACCTGACAGGCCAAGTGTGGACCACAGGCCGCAGATTGCCCACCAATGCTCTAGTACATTTATGACCTCAGGACTGTCTCAGCTGTTTCGAGCACCCTCAGAGTAAAGAAAGTCTTCAAATGCTGAATCAAATGCTTTTCAGTAAAATAATTTGGACTTTCCAATGGCCAATGCCTGTGGCAGATTACTCATATGACGTACAGTTGCCATGTATACGTTGGAAACCTGCCATTCACCCAAGCATCCATACGTGAGGCTTTGTGATAGAATGGCAGCCTTGTGTTCCACATGCTTACTGTTATATTGAAGACACCAAGACCACCAATGCACCATTTAAAATTAGTACAGGCCACATGGTTACCCCCCCCACACACTCTCACACATTTGGTATCAGCTATCAATCCTTCAAACTCCTACCAACTCCAGGACAAAATGCTTTTCTGTAAACTTTTAGCATGAAGACCATTTGCAGCTGCTACTGTTGAAATCAGCATTGTCTTCTGCTTTTGATAGCATCATATCTTTTGTAGCTTTTAAGAATATGCATGGCGATTCACTTCTGAGGATAGGATTGTTTTGCCTTTCTGCTAAGCTTTGTTCCTCTTCAATCCCATGCTAAGGAGAGAAAAATATGTGCTTTGTCTCTGCATCAACCATTGCCACCGCTTTCATCCATTAGAGCATCTGTGAGGCAATTTATGAATGCCAGCTGACTTGCACAGTTTGCAGTAGCCAAAAAAATAAAAAAATCAATCAGTATTTGTTTGTTTTTAACCTTTTGACATAACCCATTACAACATACATTCTTGGTGTAGCACTCTATGGAATACGCAATGTCATATGCATGGAGGTCTTTTGGGTCCATGCACTCACTTAACTTTATTTCCCATGCAATATTCTCACGTAAGAAACTGTCTGAAGCAGTCATTCTTATTGTCTCACATGCTGAAACTGTGCTTAATGGATGCCTTCAGGCTTACTGCAGAAGCCATATTCTTTAAATTCATGCATGGGACCTAGTATAAGGCAAGTCTCAAGGTTTTTAAGGTCAGGCTTGACAAATCCTTGGCTGGGATGATTTAGTTGGAGATTGGTCCTGCTTTGAGCAGGGGCTTGGACTAGATGACCTCCTGAGGGCCCTTCCAACCCTGATATTCTATGATTCAATTGTCCCAGCATCTACAATTTTTCCCCCCCCGCTGCTCAGTGTACTTCTCTAATCTCATCAAATTCAGTTTAAGGTGCTTCTAATAGCATGGTAGGTGCCACCAAGCATTATGTTTAACCAGGTCCTCGGTGGTGGTATTCTCCAAAAAGATTCAGCTACTAATTGGTACTCTTCTCCCCACTGATGCCTAAAAATAATCAAGATGAAAGTAAAAACAAGGATTTTGTAAGAAGTTACTTTAGGGTTGTAATGAATTATGTTATATAACTATGTGGATACCATTTCTGGATGGATTCCAGTAATTTCTGCTGGATGCTGACATTTTAACCAGTGCCTCCTGACAACTCTTCGCACAATAAACAAAGCAGATAATCAATACCACTGAACTGCTTTTTTGCTGATGATGACAAATCAACTTGAAGAACTCCTATTTATAGACATCTTTAATATTAAACACAAAACAAACAAATAATCAAGTATCATGTTCTGAGCATTATCTGATAGCAATGCTGTCAGATGAGGGCCACAATTTAACTATGCGCGGGCTACGTGTTTGACATGTCTATATTAAAGTCTGAAGTTTAAATATTTTCTCAAATATATATCTATGTAATTGTTCTAGGTGTGTCATGTTTGGTACCACTATGTTCATGTGAGAAAGGGCTTTCAAATGAAACCCAAACTGACCCATTTCTGACATCATCATCATCATATTTCCACAAACTGGAGGACCTAGAGCTGGGAGCAGCAAGTCACCGCCTGCCACGTCACGGAGGGTGACACCACTGAAATTAGGATTCTGCAGATTTTTACAAATCAAATGACACCTCCTTACTATTCTATCATTAACTTGCCCATGGAATTGCATGTTTCCAGACTGTTATTCTCAGTTGCTAAATTATAATTAAAAGGGATAGCTAAAATACAATAAAAGCTTTCCTAGTAGTATTCTCTGTAAGCAAGTACTGCAGTTGTCACATTCATTTGTGATTGCATGACAGCAAAGAGCTAGCATCGCAGACAAAAACTATGTGCCAAGAGATGCAGTACTGGAAAATACAAAATACAGTTAAGTTTGAACACCTCTTGCATTTTTCCCCTTTCTACAAGCAATTTTTCTAGTCTCTTCCTCTCAATATTCCGCATTAGTACCCCCTTCTGTCAGTTCAATTTAGCATCACTTTCTTAGGGAAAGAAGATATTGTCCCTTAAGGTTAGCAGCAGCAAGGAATACATGAGGCCATGGCCTGTTACTATATCAGGATAATAATGGCTTGCACATGCATCAGACCTCTCTTACTTCTAGTGTACAAGAATAAGCAAGTCTTCAAAAAGGTGTTTGTTTGTTTGGTTGTTTTTTTTGAGGCAGGAAATATTCTGCAACCTACCTCAACCAGCTACCTGCAGTAAGTTGTACTGAAGGACCCCAGAAGGCTAAAAATCAGGCATTCAAATGTTCAACTGTATTTTTAATTTAAGCGATTAATACATTTGAGTTCACCTTGATGACTGGACTGTGAATATAAGCCAGAGGGTGTCAAGCACACATTCCTGTACCTCCCTTGGGAGGTACAACACATTTTATTTATTTTTAATTAAAAAGAGCTCTTGCTGTCCCAGCCTCAGGTGGCTGGGATTCATGCAGAAGGGCCGTGCATACCCAGGAAGCAAGGTTAAAGGGGACAGCCAGGGCCCCGTCACCTGGGCTTTTCTCTTCTCCCCACAACCCCTTGCCTATCTGCTATGAAAAGTGATATCAATATCACTTTTCATATTGCCACCTTTACTTCTCTGCTTCTGCTGGCACGGCAGAGCCTTCAGAGCTGGGTGCCCTGCAGTAGCCACTGCTCTCCAATCTGCCCTCAGAGCTGACTGGTAGTATATGTACTGATCGTGAGGGGGAGGGGGATGGGAGGAGGGAAATCCAATAACTTTCAGAACAGATATAAAGCCACATTTACATTTTACTTCTGTTCAATATGAATTCCCCACACCCTCACCATGTGCTCTAATGCTTCCCCCTCTAGCAGTCAACAATATTTCATCTTCTAGCTCATTACTGGAAAAATGAACTGATAAAAGATTACTCACATAGGAATGGTCAGTACTCAGTCTGACTCCTAATTTAAACCAATCCTCTACCCAAACAGCTTTGTTTGTTGAGCAATACTGTTTCATCAGGATTGGAAGACAAGAAATAAGTACCTCAAGACAGTTGTGTAATTAGGTGATAGCCTCAGCAACATGTGCAAGAGGCAGGGAGATGGTATATGGCCAACAAATTGACCTCTTCTTGATCTTGCTAGGCCTAGATGGTCCTCCCAGAAGAGTGCCACACCAGAACTACAATGTAATTTTGCACAACATGGTACAGTCAACTGTAAAAAAGTGTTGCCTCATGTACACATTAAGCATCTGACTGATTTTTGATGCCTAAACTGTTTACACTATAGTTCTTGTCTGAGATAGTGGTAAGTTTTTATAAAGGTAG
Source organism: Trachemys scripta elegans (assembly GCF_013100865.1). NCBI lineage: Eukaryota > Metazoa > Chordata > Testudines > Emydidae > Trachemys > Trachemys scripta. The sequence continues at coordinate 77,535,574 of NC_048298.1, forward strand.
TAATGATACACCTTAACAAAAAAGGTACAGCTATGGAAACAATCAAAGGAAGAATCACCACTTCTTTTAAATATGTAGAATTGCTTCAGAGGACTTTGTTATTCTTAACAGACAAGTTGAAAGTTAAAGGAGAGCTGAAAGTGATGGAACCATGTAGACAGCCTTCTCACCCATTCATTAGTGGGAACCCTGAAAGACTTAGTAATAAAGAATTAAGAATTCTACATTACTAAGTTACTATGCTAAACTTTCCTAGAAATATTCAATGGCAGGATTTTCACAAGGATTGAGAACTTGCAGCTACTGTTGACTACTTGGAAGACTGAGATTGAAGTTTTATGGTCTATGTTACACAAGTCAGCAAGTTTGTTAACTAACCACATTAGAAAACTTTTCTAGCTAGAAATTCACCCCCAAAAATTTAATAAGAAGTTAACTTAATCTGAGGAATTCCAGCATTGCCAGGACTTGTGGCTCCATAAAAGTCAACTGCTCTTTGATCACAAGTATTTGATATCCTTCCCTTCTGTACTGAGGGTAAATATTTGTTTACCCTCTCATGATCAGAGTCTCTGTGCCAAGAGAAATCTCCTGCATCCAAGCTGGAGAAGACTCAGTGACAGCACAGTGAGTTCTTTGGCTGAGCCCATGTCCTCCATTGACAACAGTAATGCAGATGGGAAGGAGTGTAAATTGCAACACTGAGAACTTGCAACTTGTTTCCATCCATAGTCTGGACAGTTTCCTGCCTGTTCCCTCTCAGGCAGAGGGAAACTTTGTCAACTGTCTGAAATGGGCCATCTTGATCATCACTACAAACATTTTTCTCCTGCTGATAATAGCTCATCTTAATTAATTAGCCTCTTAGAGCTGGTATGGCAACTTCCACCTTTTCATGGGGGGGGAGGGTGTGGGTGTGGGTGTGTCTCTTCTTACTATATGTTCCATTCTATGCATCTGATGAAGTGGGCTGTAGCCCACGAAAGCTTATGCTCAAATAACTGTGTTAGTCTCTAAGGTGCCACAAGTACTCCTGTTCTTTTTTCAATCCAAAGGATATGCCCCTCTCACTGGACATTGTAGCCTACCTGCACAGTCCTGGCTGCCTCACGTAAAGCAGAAAGAGAGTGACTGCCTTCCAGAGAACAAAACAAATTAATTCAAGATCAGCATGGTATTTGGATTCAGCTGAAGAGGGAACAGGGACTGCGATCGTTGGCTCTGTATCATGCATGCTCCATACAAGATGTGTCTTCCTGGGTGGTGTGTTCTCAAGAGAAAAAAGACACCACCAAATTGAATCTGTTCAAGAGTCTAGCACCCAATCCCTGAAACATCTTCTCTATCTAGTAAAGAAGATGATGTGTTGCTAGTCAAGGAGAAAGATTTTGGTGCCTTTTATCAGCTGATGGGTGGAACAACGTGAATAAGCAAAAGAACAAAAGAGCAACATTTACTCCCTCCAACAAGCTTATGAAGTGAGAAACAAGGTGCAACTGTGAGTTGTGCTGTAAAATGTCAGCTGACAGCTGTGATGTGTTATACTACAAGCCTGATTATGTCTCAGTCAAGAAATATTTTTAGTATTCAACTAGAATTAGCAGACTGTCTCATTAATTTTCTTTGCCTATTTCATTCTCTATTAGAACAGCTTCTCTTCCTCACCATAACCATTCTTAATATGGCAGAATTTACAATAGCTAGTTGATGATCATATTTCACATCAGCAATGTGGTTGTCACCACACCCTTAGTGCAATGGATAGTTAACTGATTTTTGCAAAGCCAGCAGAGGGAGTACAGACATTGTTTTTGCTAGTTCCATATACAGTTGCTTTAAATATCAGTAGAGGAAAATAGAGAATTTAAAAAAAAAATTAGAGACCCAGTTAAGTAAGAAAAAAATATACAAGTTTTGGATCTAAATAACTGCATTTTACAGTAACTAACTAGTCAAAAATGAAGCAGAGAGTTTCCTCATGCACCAATACATAGTATACTAAGGTTGATTGACAGCAATTTTTCTAGCCAAGAATTAAACCTTGGAAAATAAGAATTTGCATAGTGAGTGCACTGACCTGACCTTAACTGTATTAGCATGAATGAGCCTTATAAAATAAGCAGAGTAGTTTTGGCTTAAATTGAGATTAACAGCTACAGCTTAACAGGATCAAAAGAGAGCTAGCAACTTCTGCTTTGCCTTTTTTATTTATTTATTTATTTTTAAAGCACTGCAGAATTCGTTTTTTGATAACAAAATTTAACTTTACAGGAAGGTTTTTTTTTTTTAAACCCTTGATTTTAAGATTATTATATTTGGATTTTTAAATTGAAAATAATTCAGTAGTTAAAAATTCACTTTTCTACATTTCACCTTTCACACTTGATACTACAGTACAATTCCTGTGATCCAAACTCCTTTTATCCAAAAATCCTAGTTATCTGAACTGCAGTGTTCCTCCCCCCTCCCCCCCCCACCAATGTTAATAGCACTTCTGTTTATTTGCTTGCCTGGTTATCCAAAATTTTCAGATGTTCCCCAGGCCATTCGCATGAATGGGAGTGTACTGTACAAAGACCTATGGGATGGTCTACATTAGAAGTATTGCACTGGAAAAATATATCTGTTTTAAATTCAATTACTCCAATGAAACTTTTTTAATGTTAAGAAGCACTGAGATAGCACGGAGAGCTGCATTTTGCACTGCTTTAGTTGTTGTTGGCTATGCAGCCAAGAGATCCCTGCCAGGGAGAACATTCAACTTAACAGAACAGATGAGTTCACAGGATTGAGGTTTAAGACATCTAGGTTTCAACTTCACAGGGAAAAAAAGTATTAATTCAAGTTAGTACAGTGTAAAATCCTAATAAAGGCTAGGCAATGTCATTTTCAACCTGCTAACTTGTGTGAAAATGACTAACTGCTTCATCTTCACTAGATGACTTGAATTAACACACCTTCCCCACCCCTGTAAAGACAAGACACAAGCGGAATCATTTGTGAGATTCTGCCAATACACTTTGTGGCCACTAAGGAAGCAATGGTTACTTACCCTATAGTAACTGTGATTCAAGATGCTGTAGTCAGTGTGAATCCTACTGTAGGTACATGTGCACGTACACCTCAGGTATGAGATCATAATCTCAAAAGAGTGTCCTTTAAGGCTGTACATCTACCTTTGTGTCTCTTCACGTTCCCATGAGGCCATAAGGACAGAGCAGCCACAACTCTCCTCAGTTCCGTTGCAATTCAAATCCTGTTTTGCTCATTCTTTTGAAAAGCAGCGATGGACAGCAGGTCGTGGGATCCACATCAAATACATTTCAAAGAATCATAGTTAATATAGAGCAGTTAATCATTCTCTTAGAGTATGGCTGTAGATCCCATTGTAGGCAACTGGCAAGTCATATCCCCCACCCCCCCAATGGTGGGGATAATGAGTTCTACATGCATCAAACAGCAGTTGTAGTACTGTGCTCCCAAACTTAGCAGCTGATGGCAGTCCAAGGCAAAGTGTTTGACAAAGCTCAGTGGGTTACCTCACATTGAGATCTGCATGGTGGCAGATAAGCAACATCCTTCTCTTCCAGAAGGAGTGAGAGTGCTGTAGAACTCACTCCATGCTTCTTTTTTGGGGGAAGGGGAAGGAGGTACTGCCAACAGGTAATGTGTGATACATTGTGTAATCCATTTTGATATCCTATTATGAAGTAGCCTGACCTTTAGTTATCTGTAGCCAGGAATTCTAAGGAGACAATTTGAACCATTTGGTTCAGTCAGTGAAATAAAGGTAAGTTTCCTCACTTCAGTGGGGTTTTAAGAAGAATCAAAGTTAACTGATTACTTTGGGTGAGACTCAGACCACTTGTCAAGTCCCAGTTGAGCAACCCATTTCACAAACTCACTAGTTTGCTACGAGGAACCCAGCTGCTGGGTCCGTGGGTGTTTTAAGCTTCCAGGGTCTCAGCAGGCTGCAGCATTGTTTCCTTCCCTGGCACATTTCCTGGGCACCAACCTGGCATCTGTTACCCCTTCATGGAAGTGGAGCCCCTCAACCCACCTGCCTAAGGCTGCCAGGACTAATGCAGACTGCCCTCTCACCCCAATCCCCAAAATGTCCCAGTAACTTTAATAAGTCCTCTCCCAGAATTCCACCCAAATGTGAGAGACCTCTGGTTTACAGTTTAACTCTCTCAGGAGGCATATGGTAAGTGTAACAGATACTTTGCACAAGATTTTAATAACATTGCTGTTTTACTTAAAAGCAAAAGCAACAGAGTACAGATAACATCCTAATCACAATGCCCCTCAATAGATCCCCCTTCCCATGAAGTCCTTGGGGGCAGGGAAATTATCTACATTCAGGAAGGTGGGCAGCTAGCCTGATGGCTGTAAACTGAGGATGTCTGTGTGGAGGCTTGTCTTCTGGGGACCAGGTTCCTTGCATCTGTAGCTGGTCCAGGTGGTCTCTCCAACTTGTGCCCAATGTACCTGATCATTGCCAGAACCCAGCTGAGAATGGTACTCTGCTTTGCATATTTTGGGGTGTAGATACCAATTCAGCTTTAATATTATATTCTGCGGAACTATGACCTTGTTCATCTGGTGTTAGGTCAGACTAAACTGACCTGAGACAGAGATGTAAAGGCTGCTGGTGAAGTCTGGCAATTGGTGTCATGTACGAGCATTCCAATATGTGGCATATCTATTATTATGGTCTGAGGGGAAAGAGCCTTCCCAAATGAAAGCCAGTGAAACTTTCGTCTTTCCATAGCTGCAGCTGAACAGATCTAGTGCTTCTCTTAATGCTGCTGTTCAAAACTTTACCAAGTAATTTCAACACTATTGTAAAGAAGTTTTGCTAACATATTTAGCATTACACCTGTGTCTGTTTCACATAACTTCTGTTTGGGAAGCCTATAAACAGCTGATATAGGCACTAGAACTATTCATAAAATAGGAAGGTCAGAAGAAAGAGGAAGTCTTAGAGGTCTGCTTTTCCAGAGTCAGTGTTGAGTCTGTGACAGACTGTCAACCTATAGGAATCTGGGGACCATCACACCAAAGAACCACTTTGACTGCAAAAAGCCGCTCAATCATGCTAAATGCCCACCGCTGAACCTCATTAACCTAGACAGATGCAAGGACTTGCATGCCACTTATGTGAGGCATACCACTATGACAAGCAGGTCTTTGGTTTCCAGTAAATAGTACTAGACACCGCCACACAACCCAAACTTGTTACACTTCAGCAGTCAGAAGGAATTGGGGTGGCCTCAAATGCCTCTCCTTTTATACTCTGGAAACCCTGTGTTGGGGAGGGGAGCGTGGCTACAAACATTGCTCTCTAGATGATTCTGGAATCTCAGATGTCTTGACTCCACAAGTGAAAACATGTAGAGGCTACGTTGACTGAAAACTAAATATTTTAGATGGTTCTTCATTCCTTCCACCAGGGGTGTTCAGTCAAAAAGAATTTGAAGGCAAGATTTTCAAGAATGACCAGTGATGCAAGCGGCACAAGACACATTAGCAAGGCCTCATTATGAAGGGACGGTTTTGCAGCCTTGTCTGGAAAGCAAAGCCCACTTAAGACCACTCAGGTTGTACATTCAAAAAAAAGAGTCACTAGTCACTTTTGAAAGTCTTAGTTTAAAATGTATATAAAACAATATTTTCTTATGTTTTCAGGTAGTCTACTCCCCAAAACACAACCACACCAATCTTGGTGTGAAAGTGTCATGCAATCATTGTGGAACAGACACTATGGTAACAGTTTCATTACAAGTATCTTTGCACGCATCAGGATGTGCATCTGATGAGAAGCAGTACAGAATAGTACTACTGACCAGAATTGTGGTACTAGAATCAGAAGCGAACATTAAATTCAGGAATGAGCAGATGGGAGATGGAGATGTATTCTACAGAGCAGTGACATTCTATGTCTACTATAGATAGGATGAACAAGTAAACCAATGTCATCTATTTGATCAGCAAAACAGACAACACAAGCCAGTTGAGTAACTGGAGACAAAACATATATAAACAGTTGGAGACAAAAACAATTCAGGCTTAAAAGCAAAACAAAGTTACTGCAACGGAGATCAGGAAAAAAAGTTTTTATTTTTGCTCTAACTTTTGAAGAAAACGTATGCAGTCAGCTCTCCTATTTGCATGGATCTGTCAAACAGCATCAGTGAAAAAGAAACTCTGTATTGCATGGAAGTGAGAACTAAAAGTAGTTTAGATGTTTTAAGAAAATAAGATAAAAGGGAACATTGCCAGAATGGAATTTAGTAAAGGTTAAATAATGTTTACCTAGGGTTTTTAACCACACCAGTATCCCAGTTGCTCATGTCCTTTTCAGGTCGTTGTCGTGCATTATGAATGAATAAGAAGTTACCTTTATTAATGAAGACCGGTTCCTTACAAGCTTCTGTAAGATGACTTTACCAAAGACAACCAAAATTTCAAGTCCTGTTGTCCCATTAGTTATTTGGCTAGAAAATTTTAGACAGAAGATCTGTATTTCAGAATTAATCTGTGTTGTATCAAGGGCAGGGTAATGCACTGATCTGACTGGAACGTAAATACTGTGTGACTTATTTAGCTATCACCTGCAACTTAGGGCAGAAAGAATTAATATCTTCCCATTTCCTCATAATAATGCCTCCAATATGCCAGTCCTGTTCCATTTTAGAGAATGTGCATACATGATCATACCATCTCCCTAGCATGTGGCACAGTGACTTGCTGAGCCACAAAGGAACTTGAAATAATACATCAGGAGGACAAGTAATTGATTTTTTTTTAAACACTGATGTCCAGCATACAACAGGGTTTATACAGAATAATTCTTTTCTCCATATTGGTATTCATAGGTCAGCAGCTTGCACCCAGTGAGCAGTGCATTTTGGTTATCTTGGGGTGATGGCCAATAGTTTTCCAAACTTGCTTTACCTTTTGAAAAAGAGAAAGGCAGCAAGTTACTTAGGAAGACTATCACGTTAAACCAGTGGTTCTCAAACTGGGGGTCATGACACTTAGGGAGTTGCAAAGTGATTACATGGGGGTTGTGAGCAGTCAGCTCCGAGCTCCCATTAAGTTACCCCATTTTTTAATTTTAAGGGGTGAGGGTCACACAGATTCTTGCTGTGTGAAAGGAATCTAACACAAAGTTTGAAAACCATTGTGTTAAAAGTAATTTAAAAATCCCTTGAGTTCACACAGTAGATTATAAATGCAAGACTCAGACATAAGTATTTATTAGGGCTGTCGATTAATTGCAGTTAACTCACGTGATTCAAAAAATTCAAAAAAAAATCGCAATTAATTGCGCTGTTTAATAAATTTCAATTGGTATTCTATTTAATATTTTGGATGTTTTTCCACATTTTCAAATATATTGATTTCTATTACAACACAGAATACTAAGTGTACAAGGCTCACTTTATTTTTTATTCTAAATATCTGCACTGTAAAAATGATAAAAGAAATAGTATTTTTCAATTCACCTCATACAAGTACTGTAGCGCAATCTCTATTGTGAAAGCGTAACTTACAAATGTAGATTTTTTGTTACATAAAAACACAAACAAAATAACGTGAAACTTTAGAGCCCACAAGTTCACTCAGTCCTACTTCTTGTTCAGCCAATTGCTAAGACAAACAAGTTTGTTTACATTTACAGAAGATTCTGCTGACCGCTTCTTATTTACAATGTCACCTGAAAGTGAGAACAGGTGTTCGCATGGCACTTCTGTAGCCAGCGTTGCAAGATATTTATGTGCCAGATGTGCTAAACATTCATATGCACCTTCATGCTTCGGCAATATTCCAGACGACATGCTTCCATGCTGATGATGCTCATTTAAAATATGCTAATAAAATTTCTGACTGAACTCCTTGTGGGAGAATTGTAAGTCTCCTGTTCGGTTTTACCCACATTCTGCTACATAATTTCATGTTATAGCAGTCTCGGATGATGACCCAGCATATGTTTATTTTAAGAACACTTTCACAGCAGATTTGACAAAATGCAAAGAAGGTACCAACATGAGATTTCTAAGGATAGATACTGCACTTGACCCAAGAATCTGAAGTGCCTTCCAAAATCTGAGAGGGACGAGGCGTGGAGCATGCTTTCAGCTGTCTTAAAAGAGCAACACTCCGACGCGGAAGCTACAGAACCCGAACCACCAAAGAAGAAAATCAATCTTCTGCTGGTGGCATCTGACTCAGATGAGGAAAATGAATATGCGTCAATCCGTGCTGCTTTACATAGTTATCGAGCAGAAACGATCATCAGCATGGATGCAGGTCTTCTGGAATGGTGTTTGAAGCATGAAGGGACATATGAATCTTTAGCACATCTGGCATGTAAATATCTTGCAATGCTAGCTACAACAGTGCCATCAGAACATTTGTTCTCACTTTCAGGTGACACTGTAAACAAGACATGGGCAGCAGTATCTCCTGCAAATTGTAACGAATCTTGTTTGTCTGAGTGATTGGCTGAAGTAGGACTGAGTGGATTTGTAGGTTCTAAAGTTTTAGATTTTATTTTATTTTTGAATGCAGTTACTTTTTGTACATAATTCTACTTTGTAAGTTCAACTTTCATTATAAAGAGATTGCACTATAGAACTTGTATTTTATTTTTTATAGTGCAAATATTTGTAATAAATAAATATAAAGTGGGTACTGTACACTTCGTATTCTGTGTTGTAATTGAAATCAATATATTTGAAAGTGTAGAAAACATCCAAAAATATTTAAATAAATGGTATTCTATTAATAGTGCGATAAAAAAATTAATCACGTGATTAAATAGCTTGACAGACCTAGTATTTATGCGTCCCTCCCCTTCCAGCTCACAAAGAGAACAATTTCTGATTCTCTTGCATTACCATTCTGTAGTGTTCGGGCTGCAAAAAGCAGAGGGATTTGAATTAAAAACCATATCCTTAGTGTTTTTTTCCAGGAAATTCATTATGGTTTTCTATTAAAATACAGATCCTTTTCAAATATCAAAAATCTATATACTTGCTGTTGTGTGTTTCTCCAAATTAATGCTTTGAGAATTTTCAGTATCAATCTATGAGGACATTCTTTCATCTTATGCAGATAATTCATACAAGTTCTGAAACTGAAATAAAAGAGTCATGAAAACATTTCTAGAGTTTTAGAAACAAGACTTACAGTCTGAATTTGGAACCTGCAGTTTTCTTAGTGTTCAGATTTTAAACTTGACTATTTCTCATGTACACAGTTAACCATTTATTGCTGTTTTACAGCATAAACACTCAGTGGTAATTAGTACGGGAGGGAGGGAGGAAAAAAACAAAAACAAAAACCAGAAAACAGTTGATGCCACAAAGTCCTTTATACATACAGGGATAAGTTATCTGCCATGATCGCCTCCAGTCCCTCGTCCTCTTTTTAGCAGTTAAGAGAATGTTGTAGAAAGTATTTATTAATTATTGAAATTTCAAATCACACAAATAAGCTATGCTTGAAAACTTGAAACTGATCTATTCCCTTGCATCCTTCCTCAAGAACACAAGGGTTGCAGAGGTTTAACCTTAAAACCACACTTTTTAGCTAAACTGGTTCAAATTTGTATGTAGACAATACCAGGACATTCAAGCTGATTTTTGCACTCTGTTAATCTGATACAATTGTAAATTTAAAGAACAACCACTTCAAAAATATAGTGATCTTGTTTAAATACAGAAATTGATTTTAAAACGGGTTTTAGTTATTGTAGGTTTCCTCACATAAAGTTGAGCAGATGTGTGTCGAAAGGGACAGGTGAGGAGATAGAAATAAAAAGGCAGATCAGTTTTGCATTGAAAGTCTTGAGTGCCTTTGAAATGGCTAAATGAGAGTGAAAAATTACTAAATATTTTTGTACTTTCAGAGAGACCAAAGGGACCATTCTCTTACCTGTGAGTTTTCACTATTTTGACTGCATAGAAACAGAAGTTCTGATTAAGTAAACATGAAACCAAATATTTTATACCCAATAGTTTTCAGTACAGGCAGAACGGATAACAATGACAGAGTTTCATATGCACAGGATGCTAAGTGACAGAGGATAACCTATTTATTCAGTTAATTAATGCTGTCTGCCAAACTGATTCAAGACAACAGGAATTAGCACACACTTTGGTGATATATTCACCCGGTAAGAGTAGACATAAGCAAATACCTGCTGCCCTCACTAACTGAAGTTTTGGGCACATTTCACCTACTTGGATAAAGGTTTTACTACTATTGGTAGCAATTCATGAAGTGCTGTTTAAAGTTCTCACTTGAGAGCCTTAAAATTTGAAGTAAGTATTCAAGAGCACACTCCAAGTACATACACTATTTTTTTTACAGGTAATCACTAACAGGTTAGTAAGATCACAAAAAAATGCTTTATAGCCAACTTCACATTGTCTTCACTGCTAGCTAGATGTTTAACTGCCTTATTTTTTTAAAACCAGAACACAAATACACCTTGATTAACATCTAGACTATTAGTAAGGTCTATGCAATTATTAGCAGCCGCAAACCAAAACCAGTTTCTTAGATACTTGGAGCATAAACAAGGGTTAAAATAAATAAATAAAAATGCCCTACAGTGGCATATTTAATTGCTCAGCTACTTTTACAAGAAGGTAAAGAGCCTGAAGCAGATTCCTCAGTGAAACAGCTGTCAAACTCAGATGTGGTCTATCACTACCAACTTATGTCGGTGTAACTACATTGCTCAGGGGTGTGGAAAAGTATACCAATCTAAGCCCCAGTTTAGATAGCGCTATGTTGATGTGAGGGCTCCTCCTGTCAACATAACTACTGCCTCTCAAGGAGGTGGAGTACCTATGCCCATGGGAACCCGTCGGCATACATGCCATCTTCACTACTACAGCAGCACTGTAAATGTAGAGAAGCCTTAACTTACAACAATCTAATCAAGGTAGCATCAAGCTAATACTACCCTACTACCTTCTTGCATGTAACTATAGGAGTAAACGGTATATTTACCCAATGTATTGAATTTTATATACACAAAATTCAGTATGCTTACAAACTCTTGTTTTGTCTTACCTCTAGTTTTTAGCTCATGAAGTTTAGAAGAGAAGAGCTTCATAAAGATTCCCCAAATACAAATACATTAAAAAAAATTAGTTTTAGATTGACTAGCCCACATGCTAAAAAAAAAAAAATGGCATTGTAATACCATTTTAGAAACTTGAAGATTCCCCTTCAAGCCCCCATCAGTAGCACTTCTCCATCTGAAGCGGATTTCCTGTGCTTTGAGGCTAGCTGAAATTAGCATAGTATTTTTGTTTTAAATTTTCAATCTTAGGCAACCTTAGACTGTTTGAGTGTAGGAAGTACAGAGTTCCTATCCAGGGTTCCCTTTGACATAGCATTGAGTACAATCATAAACAGAGTAGACTGAAAAGTCAACTGCTCACTTGCAAAAACGTACCACCACCACAAATATCAACTCTCATTGTGTCCATTCCTTAAAATCCTGGGAAGAGAGAGAGAGACAGGCTTTGCAGAATACCCTGAAGGATGAATGATCAGGGCTACTTCAGACTAAGGATAGGGGTGAATGAAAAAAGGAGTATCAGAAGTGAATGCCAATAGTCCTCTCCTAACCCTCTTTTCTTTCAATGTCTGGTCTGGGGCCTCCAGCTTGAGTGTCTCTACTGACCACAACTGCATTAGAATGGCAAGGACAGAAAGAACCTCTCACATATGCTAGCCTTTGATCATTCGGTAATTTATAGATAAAAAAGTCAAACTCATCTCAGAAGACTGGCGCAGCTCAAAAGACAACCAATGTCATACATATGGTGAGAAACTCCTTAGCAAGCAGGATTTACACTCCACACCACTTCAATTTAAAAACTTAAGACCCAAGCTCCTTGTTATTTGCATCCACTTAGCTATCTAAATACACCCCTTAGCACAGAATTTCACACCAGAACTCAAGCTTTCGTTTGAGTTTCCAAACCTTATGGTTGCGCAGAAAAAAAAAGTTGCAAATGTGAGCCAAGTCAGTGATGTCTGCCTAAGGCCTCGTCTATTCTAGAAGAGTTGTGCTGATTTAACTAGATCAATGATTTTAAAATCCAAAACAGATTTAATTCTTGCTTCAATTGTTTTAACATGTTCAGTAAGGGTTAAGTTTGTTTAAGTTCACACTGATTTAATTAGATACATTTAAATACATTTAAAACAAGTTAAACCAGTGCAACTTTCTTAGATTAGACAATAGTCTTGCATACATGAATAAGCTTCACCAGTTTATTTTAAAGGTGTTACTTTAAATCAGTTTAGTTCAACCAACGCAAGGGGTCATGTAGATACAGAGTTAATCTGGTTTAAACTAAAATGTATTTCATCTACTTAAACTGAAGAAAACCAGATTTAAATCAAAATAAGAGCATGCACCAGTGTTTTCCCCAGTTTAAAAAAAAAAAAATAAGAAGTTAAATGGTCTAAAACCAGTGCAAGTCTGGAAGCAGCCTGAAACAATAGCTAAGATATTAACTGCTGCCATTCATCTCAATGAGGTTTTTATTCTAACATATAAAATATGCAAGTTTGTGTCAATATTAACGACTTTTTTTTTTTTTACAGAGCATTTTAACATCCAGACAGCATTTATCTCCGTAACCTAAAACTACCTCCCATATCTTCCCAGCTTTTAAGAACCCTAACTATCCCTGTCCAACCACCCAAGAAACTTCTGTAAGAGTTATGTATATTTTAATTAAATTCCTCAATACAATAGAAGTTATGGGGCAATGTAAGTTTTACATAACACTGATGATCCCTTACCCCTCCTTCTCTCTCACACACAGACTCTTCAGGCATTCCTGTAACACAAATCAAACAATATGCTCTAGAGACCATTTCATACTTGATCCAATAGAAAAAAAAATATTTAAGTTTGAAAATTATGAGCCAGCCCCATTCTACCAAAGAATACTAAAGGAATCAGCAGACCTATGCACATTGCACTAGTTTAATTGTGAGGTGACTACAGGATGGAACACTGTAGCAGTGGTTCCCAGGAGAAACTGATTAACTCCTGGCCATATGTATATTAAGTCTACCCTGGGCTCTGCTTTACTTAACTATCTGAGAGGGTAGATATAAGTAATTGTAGGAAAAGGCATTAACAATTTGCCGTATCTTCCACTTGCTTCCCTAGCCTACTAATATCAGTTTAGTCTTCTCCAGACCGACTTTCAGACAGCAAGCCCTTACTACAGTATATCCAAATGTCTACCACTGTAGAAAGCATTTGACAGCTGACTGGGTTGGTGAGGTAGAGCTGCACCTTAATACTGTATTTAATGCCTCTTTACCAATAGAGCTAGATGAGATCTTTTTCAGCAAGTAATTTGTTGGCTGGGGGCCGGGGGGGGAAGCTTCAATAAACCTAAAACTATCAGTAAATTCATTTATGTCAGATTTGCCAAATATTTTAAATTTTTTTGCAGTTTCATCAAAACTGTTTCAGTAGTGTCAACACAAAACAGTTTTTTACATTACTGAAATTCTGATTTTATGGGCTGGAATCACCGAGTGACCTGCTGAGAAGATGCTGGAGCCAGCCTCATGAGTTTTAGCCAAGTAATTAGGTGCCTCACCAGGAACATGGAAGTCCCAGGTTAGATTCCTCCGTTTGTCGGATATGGCGATTTGAACTTGGGTCTCCCATACTGCAGGAGAGTGCAATAGCCACCAAGCTATGGGTTATTCGTGGCGGGGGGGGTGGAGGATCCTCAATCCCTCCTGAGAAGCTGTTCCTGACTATAAACATGGACCATTCATGGGGCAATTCACAGTATTCGTCATGAGTGACAAATCATTGGGCCAAGGAAAGAGGAACAGCTTCAACAGGAGAAACTGAGGAAGATCCTCACCAGACCATCCCATAGCTCAATGGCTAGGGTAGTCTCTTGCATTGTGGGAAACCCGAGTTCAAATTCCTTCTCCATATCAGGCAGAAGGGGGGAAATGCCTCTGTCCCCCATCTGCACCCTAGGTGAGTACCCTAAACATCAGGGTAACACTTATATGGAAATCACTCCTTTGCCCTCCAGCCATTGTGTGAATCTAATCCTCTTTTGCATTTAGCAGAGTGCCTGAAATTGAAACCAAAAATTTCAAGTCTGCTCAAACTATATGTTTTCTGATTTATTGGAAGTTTACACGCACACACAGAGGTGTTGGTACATCCCAAAAATGAAATTTTGATTTCTGGAACTGTGAGCAAACTGAAAAAATAAAATAAAAAATTATTCACCTAGATCTACTTGCTAATGCTCCTAATGAATATTTGCACACTTCTAAAGGAGAGAGGAAGAAAGAGGACCCTGCACAACCCCTCCCAAGAACCCTGGGGCAGAAGATTAGTTACCAAAAAGCTTTCTTCAGAGATGCAAGATTAGAATTAAGACATTTAAAGGCAGCCCCATCTACACTAGCATTTGCAGGAAAAGGAACTATCTCATAGTTGAGATTGAATAGATAGAACAGACAGCTCTAACATCAGCACTGACAACTGATCTCAATACATTAGCAGAAGAGGATCTACCAACACAACCAATGCAGTCTATGCTATAGCAATGTCAGTATTTTTTCCTTATTGACAAAGGCCAAGCAGATCCCAGGCATTCAAACAGATATTTAACAAAATTGCCTCATACCAGCCTTTAACCTAAAAGGGGAGATTACATTATGCCAGAAGTCTCTGTACACCAGCTTCAAACCTCTGATAAACACTGCTGTCACTGAAGACTACCAACAGCTATAGGAAAAAAAGCATGGCCTATCTTTTTTTAAAATAGAGATATTGGGAGAAAGGCTGCAATAACCCATCACTGGGCCCTAAGCAAACTTACACTTCTCCCAGTCCAGTGCAGAGGAGAGGCCAAGGCCAAGAGACTAAGCCCACGCTGCATCTCATTCTGCTGCAGCAGCTCCTGCCCCATGGGGCAGCTCCACTCACGCAGTTATGGTCTGGCTACACCTCTGACATGACATGCTTTTACACAATCAAAGTCACCTATGTACCAAAGTTCTTTAAGTTATTCAGCACAAAACCCTATATTTAACTACATTCTTTCAAGCATCACTTACGGCACATCTAAAAAGTCTAACAAGCCAAAAGTCAATTAAGTGGAATGCAAGCATGGGGGATATTTCAGTGAAGAAGAGCCATAAGATCTGAATAAGACAAAAGACCAACATGACCTTTCAGCATCTGGATCCTAACAACTTGAGAGCCTGATAGCAACATAAAGCAACAGTGCCCAAATGACCCCCCCCCCCCCTTTTTAAATGCAAACAGTAATGAAAAGTTGTCTGTCAAGTGTTTCTGTTCAGCACTGTAAGAATGTGGAGCAAATAAGGTCCCTGATCCATAGATCAGATACTGTACACCAGGTGATCACAACTGAATAATGTAGTATTCTCTCCTGCCACCTTATCTTTAAGTGAAAGTGTAAGGGCACAAGCTAGGGTAGCAGATTACAGGTTCCATGGAAGTGTTTTTGAGGGTGGCAGGTATCTCCTACACCTACCTTGGAGTTAACATCACATTCCTCTCAGTGATATAAAAAGTATTCCACCTGTAAGTGACAATACTGAAGGTATCAAGTTCTTGACACATCTGCACAGGTGAAGGACCATGCCTCTATTCACCTGAAAGTAGAAGTGACATCCAACCCTCAAGATCATAGATTTTACCCTAACTTCACCTTCCTGAAAAAGAGTCCTAGCAGAGACCAGACAGTCTGTAGTACTTACACACCAGTGTGAAATATACAGGATTGCATGCATACAAGGTTTTTTGAATATGTATATACTACACACTATACATTTAAAAATCCTCAACATCCGTATAGGTTTTAAAGAGAATGTTAACAAAAATAGGATGAAGTTTTCAGAAGCACTCAGTCTTAGGAGCCCAAATTTCATTTTGAGCAGTGACTAGAGGTTCTAAGTCAGTAAAGTGACTCTGAAAACTTTACCTCAAATGAACTTTAAGTTCCCCTAGTAGTGTTCTGATATAATACATGAATGAGATGGACAATATAAGTAAGTTGAGTGTTTCTTTTAACTCTAAATTTTGGTTATTGCTAGTTATTTAGATATATTTACAATTATATCCACCCAAGATTGTATGTCCAATACAAAATTTTATCATGATCTGTTCACTGTTCTTCACTGTAAGTGCTAACAAAAAAAGTCCCATGTTTAGAACTCTTAATCAACAGTGCGTCAAAAACCTGGCACATTTTCTCCTTCCTTGGTATCCTCTATTACAGCTATACCACCTTGGATTGTGGCTCTCATGGACTTGAGCAAGGTTGGCCTGGTTCTGAATTGTGAAGGATTCTAAAGGGGGGGGGGGGAACAAAAACAAAACAAACAGGCACTTCAGGAAATAGCATTCCTCCAAGTCAGTGTAAAGCCATTACTCCAATATAATGTTTGGAGTCACTGTGATGAGAGATCCTTTTTTCAAATGGGATTTTAAGCAAGCTCTTAACAGTCTACAGCAGAGTGTCAAATATCTGGAAGCAAGAATGGAATGTTGTGTTTAATTATGGCCCATAAATTATGGTTTAAGTTCAGGACTAAACACTCCTCAAACAGAGGAATGCCCACTGATGTCAGTAATAGGTCTGTACAGAAGTGAAGGGGAGGATATGGTACCTATATAGTAAGATCTAGTTATTGTTTGTTCAGCACCATGTCACATTCATTCATAATATACTTTCCTAATGTCCCATCCTTTGTTTCTATCCCTCTTCCTTATTCTTTTGACTCTCCTATACTCTTCCCTGCATTCCCATGCAGGAACTTTCAACCCCCAACCTAGTATACTCCACTCCTTCACCGTACCATCAACTAAGTGAGTAAAAAGGTAATATTGACATTCAGAATCAGCATTTGGCATTAAAAGTCAGATTTATCAAGGACAGCAGAATTCACATTCCTGCACACATCCTGAAACAATTACTTAGATAGACATAGCGACATCAGTTTCACTCAGCTGAGATTGGGAAGGATGTCTTCAGTCATAAGGACTCGCAATGCAAGTTTTATATCTTAAATTCTGGGGAAAAAAAAAAAAAATCTACTAGTGTTAGGCAAGCTATACAAAAACATAATGTGGACAAGTTCCAGCCTATTATCTGACACCCAATGTAGGGGAGTTAATGATCTCATGTATAAAAACCTCTATCCCAGGTCCAAGGCAAGTTAGCTGACTGAGTCTTCTGAAATTCTCCCACTTGCTGTATTCATTGTAATAGTACTTCCCCCTATATTTGTCTCTTAAACTGTTGTACAATGTTGCTGTGCTGCCATGTTCCACAGAGATACTGAATCTAGTCTTATTTATAATACAGTCAGATGCAAGAACCTATGCAGGCTTAAGATTGGGTTAATAACCCTCGGCATCCCTCCTTATTGTAAGTTACATGGTAAAAAAAATATAAAGTAGGAAACAGCAACTTTTCTCTTTTCCCAAGGATTATTTTTGGGCAAAGACAGAGGAATGGTGAATAAGAAAAGAAGCCTGACAGCTACATTCAGCTTATTTTAATATCAGGTGATCCAAGTTTCACACGAGAAGAAGATAGTGTTGCAACCACACAATAGTTAATCGCTCAAGAAAATGAATAATGATAGAAGAGTTTTCATGCAGAACTCAGTGTTAATAATTCTAAACAAGCCAAACATCTTCCAGATAAGAATGTGTCAATAAACCAGTTATCTATTTTGATTTTTAGACTGAGGCATCTGGTTTCCAATAAGCAGCAGCAGCACTTACTTCACTGTAAAGCCAGATGGATAAAGTGATTAGAAATACATATTTTGCCCTATTTTAACATTTATCATTTTTGTGCCACAAAAAAGAAATTGGTACCTTCAAGAGGGAAGTTATTCAGTATGATAAATAGGTGTAAGGACTATAGTTCTCTAGAACTCATTTCAAGACGAGTGAGTTTTGGGCCCACCATAGTAGGTTACTAGAAACTGCTAGTCTCAATCCATAAGCAAAATACAGTCATCTAGTTGATAAAACCACAAAAATTAGGATAGAAAGATGTTTGATTATGGAATATTAATACAACAGTTTAATTAAATCCATTGTAAAAATGCAGATGGATTATCAAAGCAAGTTCTTAAGATTACTAAAGAGCCTAGTTGTTATTAGATTTTAATTCAAGACTGTACTGGTTCTCTTTTGGGGAGCAAACTTGTTACCAATCTCTTCTTCAGTTAGCGCATGACAGATTCATGGTATTTTCTCTTATCATATAAAGTTTACATTTAAAAGCCTAGAGACAAATGGTCTGCTTATCTTCCTCTATTAGTTTACTTTAAGCTGGAACCAGTTTCAGTTGCCAAAAACAGAATCTGTTTAAGAATAAACACCCTTCTTACACTTCATTGTATTGTGCTGTTTCTCCTTTAAACAATGAAGATAGTGTATACTCTGAAAAAAATCTATTAAAACCATTCTAATTCACTTATAGAAAGTATTTAGAAATATTAAGTATATGCAACAAGATTAAGTATGAATTTCTTTTTATATTTAATTTAGAAAATTTACAAAATTAAAGTGGTTAAGAACATAGTAAACTAGTAGTTAAAATGTAATAACATTGTATATTTTTGAACAATGTAGGTATCTCTTGTTTATGTTGCATGGTTTTATTAAAAGCCTAATATCCATGAAAAATGTGCACATCCAAATGTCTATCTGAAGTTCTACTGCACTGAGGTCCAGTGACATTTTAGTTGTCTAAAGAATACTTGAGTGCCATTAATATTTACTTTATATTAATGAAAGAAATTTGAGTTGGAAAAGACTAGGTTATCTTGTCCATCTATGTGCCAACACAGAATTATTCCCTATGGCATAACTGCTTTACCGTCATTTTGCAGTTACTCAGGCAGCACAATTTCTACCACATCTCCTAGGTGTACTATTCCCCACATCTACAGTTCCTTAACTAGGTGGTGGTCTTCATGTTAGTTTTAAAGATTTTCCTTCACTCATTTTTATCCCAGTTCTCTAGACCATATCATGTAGAGCCACCTCAATTTCTTCTCCTTCCTTGGCATTTCCATCCTTTGAGTACTTGCAGCTTATCTTCTCCCCTCGTGTCTAGCCAAACTGCATATATGTTCTGTATGGTTCAAATAAGTAGACAGCTTAGAGTTGTGTTTCATTACGCAAGATCTTCATAAGCATTTACAAGTTTACCTTAGCAGAGGTCTTACAGCATTTTTCAGAAGTTGAGCAAAAATACTATTAAACCGTAATACAGCAACTGAAATCCTCAAAATTTAACATCTGACAGACTGAAAGGTTCTACCTATACTGCTTATGAATTGAGATAGTGACACTAGACAAAATTCCGCTTTAAATTTCCAAGCACGTTTTTAAGGTAAGTGATGAAGAATAATGTCATAATATCCAGAAAAATAGCAAGAGTTGGGTAAAGCACAAGTCCCTGTAAAATATAGTTAGTTCATTTCACTTGCATCAAAAGTGAAGATTAATTTTGTGGTCTCCATTATCCACAGTATAAGCAGCATATTTGACAGTCTCTGCTCAGTAGGAATTTGACTAATATAGTAAAGGATTGCAGTTAAGAATTGAGGTACACTGGCATACTGCCTAGAAAAAAAAAAGTGGTTTTGCCCATATTAGCAGTAGCTTGGACCTACTAGTCCCCTACTATTTGAGCAAACGGAATTCTTATCTACATGAAAAAACGCAACTACCATCACAGTAGCCTGGTACCAGTAAAGGGAAACCAGGAGTGATAAGAAAATAAGCACCCCACAATGTTGGTTCCAAACCTGCGATTTCACACTTTAAACCATGGTGGTGGGGGGGGTTAAAGCTATTTTTGTGCTCTACTATTAAGTGACCACTTCTTCCACTTATGCACTAAAAAAAAGTTTCCATTCATTATGCCATAAGTATTTAAGTTTAGTACGCTGGAAGCCATTTCTGCCAAGAGAGACACCAATGGCTTAAGGATATACAAAAAGTTTACTCATTGTTCCAAATACCATAAATGCAAAATTTGGACAAGTTCCTGAAAAGTTAAAAAAAAAAAAAAAAAAACCACCACAACCAACCAACTAGTAATTCTGAACAATTTTTTCACTAGCTATAGTAAGACAGTTACTGCCTGCTTTCTAAATGGAACAGAAAAAAAATTGCAAATGAAACTATCAAGGTCATTTAACAAAAAGTTTTTTAAACTCTCAATTGCAGAAGCACCTGTAAACATTTATAGCTGTGTTTTTTCCAGAGATTTGCACACTGCTGTACCCCTTCCCACAAGTGTACAAGTATTTTGTTAAAAATGATGAGATATTAATGTTGCAAGGGTACATCTTATTTGAACTTCATTCCCAGAAATGTTTTATAATTTTACTGAGGGACCTCTCAAGAGTCTTCCAGAACCCCAACCCCACCATGTTTTGGGCCCAGATACTAATGACCCTTCCCCTAAGCTAAAGTGCAGCAGCTTTAAATGTAATTAACACAACACAAGTCCACTTAATGCTTTGTTTACAAAATAAGCTTTCGAGTTTTGATAGGTAGCTCTTGAAAAAGTTATCCAAAAATAAGTTTTATGCTGAAGGCAGCATACAACAACTTCAGTTTCAGAGAACAACTTGGTTGTTTCTTTTGTCTTCTATTTTGTTGGGGGGGTGGTTAAAGTCAATATAAAAATAGTCTAACAATTGTTACTGTATATCTTTCATCCTTCTTATATTTAAAGAATACAAAAAATGAAACGAAAGAAGAAACATTGAAATGGATTATGCTGTAACAAGTTTCATGCTGAGTTCAGAACGCTGTCCTTAATTCACCCCCACAATGGCAATGTAGATCATATTAAAACTGGCCACTATTCAGAGACCCTTACATTAACAGCTAGTCAAATTGAGACATCCGGGACACTTCTTAGCCTTAAATGTCCTAGTTTTGACAAATTAAGGCAGACACTGCTAGTTATTTTGGTAGGAATCACTTACATTGCAAGTGGGGAAAAATATGATAAACGAAATGCCTCCAAGGTCATTGGAAACCTAGTTGATAAAGCTTATGCCCAACAAGCTTCTTCCTGAAATCCTATCAGAAGTTCTTCCAATTTCTAGACTTTCACATCAGCAGGGAAAATAAAATTGCTCTGACATCGGTGAGATATTCTCCCAGTCACCATCTTCTGAATGCCACCATCCCCTCTCACTCCAGAATGAGCAGCAGCACTCCCTTCTGCGACAGGCAGCAATCGTCCCCCAGTATTAAGGCCTCTTCATAAACTCACGTGGTGTAACATCCAAAGGTTACATACACCATTTGGCTGAGGATGACACTGTCATACAAGCGCCACCGTTAGAGACACTTCCTGCTACTAAGTGGGACAAGGACATCACCCTGCTCACACAAACGCCCTCCCGCAATCTGCTGAAAGCAGCCTCAATGGTCCTCCCTCTATTTCAGAGGCGTTGCAGAGATGCCTTCATCCTAGTCCAGAATCAAAACACATAGAGTCCGTCTAGCCATTAATAAATCAGAACAGCAAGTCCGCTGGGGTAAAGGGGGGAATTTCTGTCTGCCTCTTTGCCTGCTCTTAACTAACCTGGACTGGGGAGTTGCCCACAAGACAAAGCGGCGGAAGGCCGGGGGGAGGGGAGTCTGCTAGTGCAACTGAAAAGGCAGAGACCCTCAGCTACAAGCGCCGTCTCCCCCGCCCCCAGGCCAGCGGAGGCTAGCTGGCTCCATGCAGGGCTGGTAAGGAGGCAGGCTGAGGATGATCATGCCGTGCAGCAGCAGACGACTAATCCCAACTACTTAACCCGGCAGGGAACAGGGGCTAAGCACCACCTATGGTGTGTGCACCCGGGAAGGGAGGGAGCTCGCACGGCGAACAGCGCCTCTGCGCCCACTGGGGTAGCCGGGCTCGGCACTGCCAGTGCTGCCGGAGGAGGAGGGGGGGAAGAGGCAGCTGCAGCCCCCCAATCACCCAGCCCAGCACACATGTCACACAGCGCCGGCGCCGCTTACCCCGTCTCCTCCCTAGGAAGGTCCGAGCTGCAGCAACGCCCGCCCCGCGCAGGAGTCCAGGCAGGGGGAGACCCCCGCATCGGCCGCCCTCAAGGTCACACCGCGCCCCGGATACAGCGCAGCAGCCCGCTGCAGGGGTTAGCGGCCACCCCACGGGGGCAAAGGCGCTGAGCCCACAGAGCAGGCGGGCGGAAAGCAGCCGCAGCTCCGCCCCTGCACCCGGCGGCTGGAGGGGGCGCTGCCCTGCCTCGGGGCCGGCTGATACTCCAGCTACTGGCTCCGGGGCTGCCGCTTACCTCGGCCGCTGCACAACCGCACGCTGGACGGCGCCTCGGGACGCACCGGGAATCTGCCGCTGCTGCCGCCGCCTGCTCGGCGCACAAGGTGCCCGCGTCCCCCGCCCTGCTCCGGGTGGCCAGCCCCGCCCCGCCCCGCCAACGGGGGGGAAGGCAATGAGGGGGGCGGGCCCCAGTCCCACCCCCGGCAGGCAGCGGCTCCTCACAGGGCAGGAGCCAGCGCTTCACCCTCGCACGCGCCCCGCGGCGGCTCGGCCCCTACCAGCACCGGCTCAGCAGCACCCTTCGCGCCGCGGAGCCCCAGCCCTGCAGAGTAACCGCTCCCGCTCCCGCCGCCACCTCCTGGCCGGGCTGCAGGGCAGAGCGGCCCGTCTCCCCCCGTCACTCACTCACTCACTCACTCGTTCGCTGCTCGCCGAGCCACCCCCTCCCCACACTGCAACTGCCGCTTCCTACCCCTCGTCCCGGCGGTCACATGACAGGGGTCTTGTTCGGGTGAAGGGGCTCCAGACGTGCGGCGCCTTCAATGGGGGAGGAGAGGGAGGAGCCTCCGCCGGGAAAAGGGGGAGTGGGCGGAGCCAGGCGCTCTCCCCGCCTCCCCCCTCTCCCATTGGCTGTTGGGTGATGACGTGCTTGTTTCCATGACGTGTGTGGGCCGGGCCGAGGCGTTTGATGGGGCCCGGCGGGCTTGTCGGTGACTTTGCTACGAGCTTCTCTTCGGGGAGGGGGCGGGTGCAGTGCGCTCTGCCCCTCCCCCGCCTTAAAAGCCCCCGGCCATGCCCGTGCCTGGGGGCGGCAGTAGGAGTGGAGGCAGGGAGGAGCAGCTCATTGTGTGGGGTAGCGGGGCACAAGGGGGAGCTCCCTGCACAGGGGAGGGGGGCAGTGGGGGAGCCCATCGCACAGGAGAGAAGGCAGAGCGCGGGAGCTCATTGCATGCGCGGGGCAGATAGGGGGAGCTCCCTGCACAGGGGAGGGGAGCAGAGAGAGGGAGCTCCCTGCATAGGCGGGGCAGAGGAGAGTATAAACTCGCAGGGGGAGAGGTTCTCGCTTTATGTAAGGCGTGGGGAGGAATTGGCCCGCTCACCCCTTTCCGTAGGTTGGAGAGTAGGGGGATCTTACCCTTCTCAGGGTTGAGGGGAGGCTGACTATCTCGAGTCAGCCCTCCTTCTCCCTTGTTTCCGTCTGAGGGTGAAATCAAATTACAGTGACCACAATCCGGAAAGCAGCTAGTTAAATATCTGGCTGCTGCCTAGACCGCGTGAATGAGGGACACTTCAAACCAGGCTGAGGGCGATTGATTGTAAATGTCTCATTGAAACACACAGCAAAATCCTCCCCCAACCCCAGAGGGCGAGGACTGATTTAAATTTCATTTTCGGTGAGACAGCTTTCCTTCCCCCACACCCAAAGACAGATCTGTAAATCCTCTCTCTGTTCCATCATCTCAGCAAAACCCGTGGGGGTGCCTCATGTATTTCCAGTTTTAGTTCTGTACGTGTCGTTTTACAGAGAAGTGCTCCGAGTTACCGTGGCTTTATTTGTTTTCTAATTCTGAATGGAAGTTATGGAGATGATTTATGCAACCTGATTGGCTGTTTTACAAAGCATTAATTCCCTTAAAATGCTCGGTCTATATCAGTTTATTAATAATAATATAACTATGATGATCTCAAAAATCTTATATTAAAAAATAAGCCAGCCTCATAAAACCTCTCCTCTATAATATATCCATTGTTACATCCATTTTTAAAATGGGAAAATTTGAGGTATAGAATTTGTCAACATTTTCAAAGGCGCATAGTAATTTTGACTGCCTCAGCTTCTGAGTGCCCAACTTCCAACACCTCAGACTTGACTTTCAGTGGTGTGGATCATTATCCATAGCTCCTGCTGAAGAAACTTTGGAAGCTGCAGATATTCAGCACTTTTCTATGTCAAGCCCTGGAACTTCCAAGGATAAGGAATATTAGTGGAGGCTTGAAAATCTGGGCCTAAATGACATAATGAAGAACACACAGCAAGTTGGCAGCAGAGCTGGGAACAAGAACCCAGAACTCCTGATTTCTCTCTCCCCCTTCTCCAGCTCAGTAGATCACCCTTCTCAGTGAAAATACTCCATAAAACACATTTATTGCTATATGCTCTTTGTTTTGTTATTCTGATTTTCCTTTTCTTTTTGACACAATATCAACCTCTCTGCTGGGCACTTCAGTGGAATGAATGGCCAGCTGTGTTTGGTCCATCAGGTTCTTTTAGCCAGCTATAAACACCCCATCTCTCCATAGTTATTGCTCAAACCCCACAGCTATTTAAAATCAAAGTTGAAAAGGAAATTAAATGTAGAAGCTTGTGTAATGCTAGTGGCGAAGCCTGAGAGGTGTAACAGAACCTAGTGGGTTAAAGCAACCTTCATGCAAACAAATTCTAGTGAAGTCAATGTAAACCAGCCCCCAAGGACCAGAACATAAATAAGTCACTTTAACTACATTATCATTCGCTTAGTTGTGTTTCATTGTCTGTTATTCTTTCTTACCTGAATCTGTGAAGCAGTCACAAAAGGGCTGCTAACTAATTGGCTCCTGCCCATGTTGAAGGCTGCTAAAAATATTACCTTATGCCACATCTCTTGAGGCCAATAGAGAAATCAAAACAATGAAAAAGACAAAGATTAATATATCAAAATTTTCTTGTATTTCTTCCCAGAAGGAGAAAATAAAATATCTAAACCCATATATCACAAGAAATTCTCTTGCATTCCATCTGCAACTCAGTGTCCTCATGTGCACTGATCACAGTGGCTCAGCAAGACTTCCCCAGACACTTGAAAATTGCATTTCTGGATACAGCTTTATGAAACTGGCAGATGTGTTCTGCACAGCTCTGCCATGTCTCCTAGCTCTTAGCTAGACAAAAAGGGCTAAGGAAGCATGTTCTTGTGATTAAGACACTGAGATCTTGATTCATTTTTGGATTCTGCCACAGACTTCCTGTGTGATGTAGGGGGAAGTCACTCAATCTCTCTGTGCTTCCATTCTCCATCCATAAAATGGGAACAATAATAATTTCCTATCTCCCAGGGATGATGTGACATTATTTAATGTTTACAAAATGTCAGATCCTGTGATGATGAAGGCGATAGATTTTTCATAAGAAGATTCAAAATATTAGGCTCAGTCACTGTATCATCATTGTAGTATTAACATTTATTTTACAATGAAGTATAAGAATAATGTATACAAGATACAACACAAAAAGAGTGTGGGGCGGGGGGAAGGTTATTGGTGCTTCTATAATGTTATCTATCTGAGGATTTTGAAATTCTTACCAAATTAATCCTCATAAGTAGAATGTTCTTGCCCATTTTCCCGAGATATATTAAATCAAAAAATATTTCTTCAAGGTCTTCTGTGTCTAACACACACAAGCTAACATTTTCCAAATATGCCACTAATTTTGGGTGCCCAAACTTTTGCAGCATCAACTTCAAACAAGACTTGTAAATGCTTAGACCTACACTGATTCATGTTGAGCAATCTCAGTGCTACTGTAGACAGGAAGCATTGGCATTTCTTTTCAATTGATTTTCTCAGCACAGTCCCACAAAGTCCTTCCCACTTATTGCGGACTACTCTAGACAAGAGTCCTATTTTCTCTGTGCTCCTGCCTGGAGTATCCCAGGAGCAATTTTCCTGGAAGTCTTTTACCTGTATATAATTCCCCTATCTCACCTCCAGCAATTATTATATGCGGTGTTGTTGCAGATGGTACCAGGATATTAGAGAGACAAGGTGGGTGAGGTAATATCTTTTATTGGGCCAACTTCTGTTGGTAAGCAAGACAAGCTATCATGCTACACTGAGCTTTCCCTCAGGTCTGGGCTCAAAAGCTTGTCTCTCTCACCAACAGAATTTGGTCCAATAAAAGATTACCTCACCCGCCTTGTGTCTCTAATATTTGGTCCAATATCGTTGGGCAAAAGGAGGATGGGATCTGTGAACCAGGTCTAATGATTTAAAAGGTGCAACCACTGTTGTAAGGGTGGATACAAGTAACTGTGGAAGTCTGTGTATTTCCCCTCTTCCCCTTGCCAATCTCAGCTCTTTCTGGTCAGCAATGAATGAGTAGGGTGTGGAATGCATCCCAGTAGCTGAACAATTGCTGAAAAACCAAAGACCTCCTGCCTCCTTCTCAAAGTGAACAAACATGCACTGTCATCTTCCACTAGTACTTCCATTATGACTGGATTCCACTTCCATTATGACTGGATTCTCACTTCAGCTATGTACTTCACTCTAGGCCTCTTGTTGTTATGTTGGTGAATAAAGGATGGACATTCTTAAGCTTCTATGGACCCCACAAACTGCCCAATATCATTGTGATCTGCAACAAAATGGCACCTGAATGATTATAAAGAATAAAAGTGTGAAAATACACAGGGACAGTATTATTACCAATTCAAAAGCCATATCTATTTATCACACTAAGCTACTTAGTAAGCACAAATGCCCCAACTAGTAATAGGTAATTCATGGGTCAGTCAATCAGTTAGTTTCTTGGCTAGCAAGACCAGGCAGCTATCTAGCTCATGTAACAGTTTTTCTCCCCCTTTTCTTCTAGGGATCATGAACAATGAATTGCTCACTCAACCACTTATGCAGCTTAGCAATGAAGTTGTGAAGCAAAGCAACCTTCCCTCAGCCTCCTCTAAGATGGACATGGCCTCTCTATCACTGCTAGGCTCCTTTCTTGGTAATCTCCAGTGCAGATTTATCAGGGTGTAACTGACCTATTGTAAACAAGACTCCTTGGACTTTGGCTGGAATGTTCAGGAGCCCAATGTCCACCTGTAGGCCTGCATTTAACATCTATTTCCCAACAAAGGCCTGAAATAAAAGAGCATCTTTAAGGCTTTGTGCTGAACCACCCTCTTCCCCTATCTTCCACCCAAAATGGTAAATTTTAATTTCTTTAAAAAATATTTTTCATGAGGTTTTGTATTCCCTGCTGTAATAATATGCAGCCCACAAACAAGAAATGAAAAATAAACCAGAGGAATAAAGGAATTAGGGACAAAGTAGATTGTTGCACAAGCCACCTTTATCTTCATCATGTCACATTTGAAATAGAAAGAAAGTACATTATCTTCATTAACTCTTTCTTCTTTCATTTCCTTTTCAGATACTGCTACAACACAGCAACTCGACAGCCTCATTACAGACAGAAGAGTACAAAGGAAAGTACTTCATGTAGATAGACTCAAAACCTACATTAAAAAAAAAAAACCAAAACCAACCAAACAAACAAAACCAACAGTGAAGGATATCATTCTCTTGGACCTGAATGAGATGAAAAGGGAGCCTCCCTCCGTGGAGAACCTGAAGCAGGAGTGAAAGAGGAAAGGAGAATGGAGGAGGAGGAGGATCACTTCAGACTGCTATCAAGAGCAGCAAAGAATACACATGGACGGCACTTCAGAAGGAAAATTAGAGAATGAGGGAAAGCATTGAACATGAAAAGGAAATGAGACAGTTGAAAATGAAACAACATTCTACAGCCATCTGTCAGATGACAAAAAATGTTGGAGAATAAATGTTCACCAGTACACTAGAAAAAAAGTGCCAGGGCAGCCAGGCATTGCCTACCATCAACACTCCAACCCATGTGACAGATATGACAATATCCTGGACAAACCTTATGGAATTATGTTAAAGTATCTTAAGAGGTCATTATATTAAAATGCAAACCTTTATGTATTATCATGGCATGGTATGTAACTTCTTTTAAGAGGGAGACAAAACTAATGTAAACACTGGGAAGTGTTATGTGCTTCAAAGAACTCTTTTAAAACAATGGAGCAGACAAGATTGAACTTTTAGTTGAGCAGTGTTCTTAGGAAATATTTGGGGCATGCAAATTACTCACCTCTAGAGCCATCCTTTTGAAGCTGCACCTTGAAGAGAAACCCATTATCTGACTGATTACCCACTCAGTCTCTTCAAAGGCCTAAACTGGATAAAGGAGGGACTCACAGGGAAGCTGTTCTGAGTTAATGTGGTTACAAGCTGGTGACCACAGGAAAAAGCCCTGTTTGGGGTCTGAAGAACTAATCACCACCCAGAGCCCTTGTAGGAGTTAGGGTTATCTCTAGTAAGCTTATTAGCATGTGTGTAGGTTCTCTTATTGTTTTAACATGTTTTCTCTGTAATGTTTTTACCTTAAGAATAAAAGTTCTTCCTTAGAAAGAGCTGTGTGGTAATTTATAATTGTTGGCACTAACACTGTCTATCATCTCTGAGGAAAAAAGTAAAGTAGGCCAGCTTAGGCAGCATGACTTTACTGGGGAGGTCACAGTACAGGCAAGGACCTGTGCCATCTAGAAATATCCTGGTCAGCAGGGAGAGAGACGTGTTGCCACTCAAGTGAGGTGATGGCTGAGGAGCTTAGAGTGGTAACCTTGCTGGACCACAGAAGGGGCATACAGGTGCAGTTGCCCTGACTATGGCACCCCTGCGCTAGTGACTTCTCCTACATGACATTTCACCATTTTGGAATGTTCCATTTATACTCTCCATCTCTCTCCTGGCCAACTCCACGATCTCTTAATACCTGCCTTGCAAAAGGACAATAAAAGCCCCCAGTACCCATACCCAATACTTCCAATTATATTTGTCAGTATACAGAAGTAGTTTTAGTGTTTGTGATTTCTAGCAACAGAATTTGAAATTGCAATGCATCATACTCAGTTGGTTTGGTTGGATTTGATTTTGCACCAGTGCTGTTGTTTTTCTGTGATGATTTTTAAGCCTTTTTCCAGCAATATTGCTTTTTACTGGTTAACTAATGAAGCTGGTGTTCTTGTTTTTAAGATCAGATTCTCAGTGTAACTCCATTGATTTCACTAGCTGTATGCCAACTGAGGATCTGGCCCTTTAAGTTCACTGTGGTATTCTGTTCTATGATCAGTTTACAAATGTTAGTTCACTCTCTCCTGACCTCCCCTCTTCCAAAAAACAAAAATCACTACAGAAGCAACTGTAGCCCTCTCTCTGAGGCCAGCATCAACATTACTGCTCATTCTGAGTCATACTCCTGACTCACAGAAATTAGTATTAGAATAAATATAGCCCGTTCCTCTCTTTCTTCAGTGTAGGGTAACTGTTTTGAGACAGATAATAAATTGTCTCCTACTAATGCTACTGTGCTGCTTCAATGTAGACACTACTTATGCCAATGGGAAGTTCTCCATCTCCCTGAGAGGTGGTAGGTAGGGTGATGGAAGAATTTTTCTGTCGACCTAGTACTGTCTACACAGGGACTTAGGCGAGCTTAACAATGCCGCTCAGAGGTGTAGACCAGGCCTGAGGTTGCTTTAGCAAATGTTAGCATATCTACTTCAACTGGTTCAAGAAGATTCTGAAACATTTAAGAGTCACTGTAGCTAATGATTGTCATCCTGTTTTTTTTTCCTCTCTCCAAGGAATGGTGGCAGAAGAAAATCAATTATACATTCCACTTTACTTATCATTTGAATGCTTAATTCTTCATTAATCACTCTAACACCATAAACAAATGCTTTTATTTTGTTTTGTTGGTCAGTTGCAGCTCCAAGTCATCACGTCTGCTTTTAAATACTGAGGTCATGAGGGGGGGGGGAGGGGGAAATCTCACATCACAGTTTTTAAGCTCAATAATTAAATCAAAAATACAAAAAATTTTGTAAGCAATTAAGTTTAAAAGTTTGGTTCTGGCCCAGCAAACCTTAATCACAAGAATAAGTGCTTCAGGATTACAAACTGGGGATCTGTGTAATATAACAGGGATGGCCCAATTGAAGCTTGTGAGCCACATGTTGCTCTTTTACAGTTCAAATGTGTATCGTGGAGCTCCCCACACGCTCCCATTCTCTGGCTAGCCAACTGTGGGGGGAGAGGGGGACGCTCAGGACTTCTGCCCTGCAGCAAGGTGGTGGGGCTAGAGGCTTCTGCCAGAGATGACTGATGCCTGTTGTGAGTGGGGAAAACACAATTCAAAAGTTTGCCCCCCCAAAAGCTTGAATCACATCCCCCGAAGCATGTCCCCCCCCATCCGCAGCAGCCCCTCCCTGCAGCTCCCAGGTGCTAGCTCTTCATGGAGAGGCAGTGGCAAACAGTGGGAGCTGCAGGAAGGGGCCACTGCTTTAGCTCCGTGGAGACAGACAGCAACAAAAGCAACAGCTCTCTGCAGCTCCCAGCTGTTTGCTGCTGCATCTCCCCATAGTCACAGCTCCCAGCTTGCTGGCTCCAGCAGCTGCACCATATGACCATGCGGGCCCAGCAAATCTGGGAAAAATCTGGCCCCATGTGCCTCCCCACATGTCGCCTCTGGATCCTTCTGCCCAGTGGCAAGGGGGGGTCTAAGGGCTGAAGCCCCCCAGCTCTTGAACTTCTGAAGATTGTCATATGTGGCTCAGAGAGTCAATAAGTTTGGCCACCCCGTCATATAACATTAAACCATATAATAAAGTATTACTTTTACATTATGTTTGGGATAAAGGGGGTTAGTATTGAACCCACCAAGTTTAAACATGTCATTTTAGGAATACATCTAGTAATAGGATTACTGTAGGATATTTTGGGATGACTTAGTTTGGGAATATAAGGTACTGCTCCCAGTAAAGACACTGTTCCAGAACAGCATCAGATTAATATGCATATTTTAAAAATTGCTTAGATACCAGCCAAATGCTGAAAGTTGAGCACCTTCAGTTCTTATTGGCTTCAGTGATTCTTGCAGTCACTCAATACCTTTTAGGACTGGTACCTGTGTTACCAATGATATCTTAGATTATTAAAAGGAATTTTTTATAATTCTCATTTCTCCCTGTGGAGTTTGTTTAGTTTTTGCAGTTTAGCTTGGCAGTAAAAACAGCCAAATCAATTTCACTTTCTAATTCTTGTGACCTAGCGCCCTTCTGCAATGTTTAAATCCCAAATATTGCAGAGGAATAATTTTTTTTATTATTAAACAACTGTTCCAACAGGAATCTGTGCTCCAGTTGGTAGGAGCAGCTGCAGAAGCAGCAAAAGTAGGGACTGTTGCACTGAGTAGGGGTGAAAGAGTGCCTAGCCACCATCCTTTCCCCCCTACTCCTTCCCTGATCCCAGAACTGTCAAGGGAGACTCTCCACATATACATTCTGAGGGCACTAGGAGCCATGGGAGTTAGGTGCCAAGGCAATTTTGAAAATCCCATTAGGCATGTATCTGCATTTTTAGGTGCCTAGATACGTTTAAATGTCTGGCCCTAAGCCTACTGATCCAAAAGCCTACTGAAATCAATGGAAGGACTCCTATTAACTGCAGTGGGCTCTGAATTGGGCTTCACGTGCAAAATCCATCTCTTCACCTTTACTTTCCTTCAACAATCAATACAATAGAACCAGCAAATTCTCAAAAGAAGACTTAAATAAAGGAGGGCACTTGCCCTGTTTTTTAAAACTGCTTTGTCAGTGACTTGTAATCAGCACAGTTGTTCTTTTTCTGATTCACCTGCAGACTTTTATTAAAGGTTACCCCAAACAAAGCCTTGAAACATAAATAGAAATTAATAGTCCCTTTGAAAATAGCCCAATTACCTCAGGTGGGTTTCCCAGAGCATGACTGAAGTTTATTTGACTCTGATGGGACTATTTAGATGAGTAAAGATCCTCATATTAGTAATGGTTGCAGGATAAGATCAGATTCTTGGTTTGAATTCCACTGAATGGGTGGTCTGAGTTTCTAGTTGGATGGTATTTACACAACACAAAACATCAACACAATTACCAGATATCAGAGGGGTAGCCGTGTTAGTCTGAATCTGTAAAAAGCAACAGAGGGTCCTGTGGCACCTTTGAGACTAACGCCCCAATACTTCTGTTAGTCTCAAAAGTGCCACAGGACCCTCTGTTGCTTTTTACAATTACCAGAATTGTTGGTAGAATTAATAGAGAAATAGTGGAGTAAATGGGCATGTGCTCTACTCTAGTACCGATAGATGTGGTTCCTTCACAACAAGATTTGAGACACAGGATAGGGAAGCTGGCACTGGCACTGTCTTTGATGTGCCTATTTTGTGGTAGTGGAAGGACTTCCATTCTTTTGCATTCTGGATCTTTTTCACTAAACTCAATTTGGGAGGTGGGGGGTGAAAAGTACTGTACTTCTTAAATGCAAGTAAAGAGACTCAGACCAGACATGTCAAGCCTGCAAACAAACAAACAAACAAACAAACTGCAGAAATTGGGCTTGTTTTTGGCTTAATTGGCTTGAGAGTTGCTTGTTGGGAAGTTTTTGGCTTGTAGCTAGTTGCTTGTTGTAGCTTGTTGCTTCTTTTTTTTTTTTTTTTTGATTGGCTCCCGGCAAGCAGGGGCAAGGGGCAAGGGGAGGGTGCGAGTCAGGGGTGCACAGCGGGCCCACCACAGTCCCAGACTGCACGCCAGGGGGATCTAGTCACATAGCGTGTTGGGGTTCTTAGGGATTGGCTTGTTTTGGCCTTGTTTTGAAATGGGATTAGCCTGATTTTTGTCTTATTGTGAATGTTGGAGTGCTTATTTACCACATGAAAGTTGGCAACTGTGACTCAGACCCCTGATCCTGCAATTCCCTGGATGTTGGTGCACTGCCATACCCCCTGGAGTCCCTTTAAAGTCAATAGGGCTCTTCATAGATGATGTGGGTCTTGTGCTCTCAATAAATTACAGGATCATGCGCTAAGTATCCCTTTTTGAGAATGTACTGTACATACCTATACCTAGGGCCCTACCAAATTTATGGCAGTGAAAAATGCATCACAGACTGTGAAATTTCGTGCGCAGCCAGGGGCTCCTACCCTGCGCAGGATTCCAGCTGCTAGTCCTAGCAGGGGATGGGGAAGGGTCAGGACTTCCTCTTCCCCTGAAGGGGCTGCTCCCAGGGCAGGGCAGACCCACCTCTTAGAACCTCCCCCTGCTGTGGGAAGCTGCGCAGCTTGAGCTGTCACCTTCCCCTGTGGAGAGGCTGCGGCTCGAACTGTCTCACACATACACACCTGCATGGAGAGGCTACAGCTCCAGCTGTCAGCTCCCCACACTGCTGGGAAAACTGGACATAAACCCCTCCCCCCCCCACGACCCTCACTTCTGCACTGCTGCTGGCGATGGTCCTGGCTTTAGAACTAGGTGACTGGCCAGCTCTGAAGGCAACGCCCCTACCAGCAGCAGGGCAGAAGTAAGGGTGCCAATCCCATAATCCCCCACAATAGCCTTGCCAACCCCCCTCCCCCGACTGTCTTTTGTGTCGGAACCCCCACGGTTACAACATTGTGAAATTTCAGATGTAAACACCTGAAAATGTGAAATTGACTAATTTTAAAAAACCCTCGCTGTGAAATTGACCAAAATGGACTGTGAATTTGGTAGGGCCCTACCTATACTTAAACAAAAACTTGGTTGATAAAAGGAGTTAAGGTTAAAAATATCTTTCAATTGTCTCAGCCAAAACTCCAAACCAATATTACATGTTGAAAAAATTCCTAAACCTTTAAAAAACAATAAACATGTAAACGTCTGTCAGGGCCGACTCTAGCTTTTTTGCTGCCCCAAGCAGCAAAAAAAAGTGCCGCCCCCCCCCCCCCCCCCGCAGAATGCCGCGCCGCGCTCCCCCCACCGCCTCTTACCAGGTGCCGCCCCAAGCATGTGCTTGGGTGCCTGGTGCCTGGAGCCAGCCCTGATGTCTGTAAATGTCCAACTATCAGAGAATCCTTCATTGCTTACTCTCACCCCTTCCTGATTTATACCACCCACCCAGCCTTAACTTTGCCCATTAAAACTTACAAACACATATGCAACTGACAAAAAACCAAATTAGTAGGGCCCCGTCTCATAGCTTTGTATTGCAACCCTGCAAAACTCAGCATCTTTGGCTTCGTTTCATTTTGATAGTTTTAGGTTCCTAAGAACCCAGAACTCAAAATGAAACTTGGTGGATGTGAACCTATGAGCACTAAAACCAAGAAGAGTTAAATAAACCCTCTTCAAACTGAAACCACTGAGTTTTGCAAAGCTCTACCCAAGAGATAGTTTTCTTGTGTTTTCCTCTTTTCTAAAGTAACACGAAAAATGAAATTCATAGACAAGTTAAACTGAGATAATGCAGCTGTCTTAAACCCACAAACCCAGGAAATTCAGAGTTAAAGCTGGGACATTATTCTTATCCCATCCTGCAGCACTTCTGGTATTTTCAAACACTGTTGAAAGACTACTGCAGTACCTAGGTATAATTAAATGGGTTTAGGTCAGAGTTTTAGCCTTACCTTCAAATTTATTTGATTTTGTAGGTTAATGTTAGACTGTCACATTTTATTCTGGTCAGTCTTCTATGCACTCTCATTTTAATTTCATTTTTATGGCCGTGACAATAAATAAAAGTAAATAAAAGAATGGGAGGGGAGGTATGTAAATATTATGTAAATGACTATATTAGATCTTAACTATACTTTTTGTATTTTTCTTTTGGACATTCACAGCATATATACAATAGTCCCAAATGTGCATATTAAGGGCCTGTTTGTGGCATTTGGGATATGTCTACATTGCAACTGAACACCTGTGGTTGCCTATATCAGCTGACTCAGGTGTGCGAGGCTCAGACTATGGGCTGTAAAATTACAGTGTAGCTGTTCGGGCTCAGACTGGAGTCCAAGCGCCAGGATCTCATGAGGGCGGAGGGCCCCAGAGCATCTACGCCATAATTTTGCAGCTTGAGCCCTACACAGACTAACACAGGCTACCCAGGGGTGTTTAATTGCAGTGTAGACCTATCCACAGTCACTCTTACAAGTTAGGGTCAGTACAGTCACACCACTTCCTCTCTGGGTTCCCAGTGTGTAGAGTGAGTGCATATCTTCCTTTAGCTATCCTGTTCCCCTACCTTTCCTGGCTAGCTCTGCCAGTTTCTGTGAAGGTCTGGGGTGAGAGAGGCACCTTCTCCTCATTCTCTTCTGGATAGTTAATGCCCTTGGAAAGCAGTGGGTCATGCATGGCTTGACAATGTGCAATGGCCAGAGAAGCTACACACATTAAGCCCCTGATGCGGCAAATATTGATGCACACGTTTAGCTTACCTAGTAGTTCCATTGACTTTAGTGGGACTGTTCATAGAGATTAAATAAAGTTAAGCATATGTATAAATCTTTGCAGGATTGGGACCTAAATAGATCCATTAAGCAAATAGATAGAAGAAATCCCTTATGAAAAGTACTGTAGTTGCTGCGCTTGCATAATGGCAGCTTTGTTAGACGTTCCTCCGTATCTCCATTGTTTTAAATATCAAAAAGCAATTAGTGTGGATTATAGACTATTCCTCTGAACAATTTAATTTCAACATATGCAGCTATTTTTTAAGCAGATGAGCACAAGAAAGTCTCTGCTGCCAATACGTTTAATCTTTAGCACACTCATTAGCCTATCTGATCTGCAGCTTTAAAGTGCATGACATTTTCACCCAGGATACAAATATCTGGAAATAGAATTTCTCAGGGAGACTCTGACAAGGCCCACCTTGCTCCCCTGCTCAACCCTGTCCAGATTTGCCTTTGGTCATGGTGGGGAGAGGAGCAGGGAGTGGGAGAAGCCCTGGGTCCATACTCCCCTTACTTATCAGGAAGACTTACTAGCCAGGGGTTTGATGGTGTATAGGTTGCTCCATTGCAGTGGGTGAAGGCCAACGGTGAAGCTAGGAGTGGAAATTTGAATGGGCCCCTCTTATGTTGGATGGGCAATGATAGATTCATGCTAGCTCAGCTTGAGCTAGCCTACTAAAAATAACAGTGTGGACTTTGTGGCGGCACTGGTTAGTTGCCTGAGTCCAAACATGCCTGACTCCCAGAGTCTGAGGCAGGAAGAAGCAGGAGAAACTAAACTGCCTAAAGGAGGTACACACAGCCACAGCTTTCAGGAGCAAAACATGGTGCAAGCTGCAGCCTAGTCCCTTGAGGCTGAGGGGCTGACACCCGCACAGAGAGGAAGGCTCTGCTCATTGTAAGTATGGCTCTTGATTGAGTAGAGAGCGCGACCAGGCTCCCAGCTGTGTGGGAAAGGGCTCTTGAGGGGCATTGGGGTGGGGAAGTCCCCACCCCTGTGCACATATGGGAAGAGTCTGCTGTCTGGGTGAGGGGGAGACAGGCCCTGCTCTCCGTGTGTGGGTTGCTCTGCAGTCTTGATCTTGGCTTTGGATGGAGGGAAGGACCCAGGAGTTGGAGAGTGAGCCAAGCCCCCACTCACCCTGCAGCAGTGACCCCTGTCTCACAAGGCTGGGCTTGGATTCCCACTCAAGCTCACTACCTCTTGGTGCTTGCAGATTCAGAGGATCCCACCGAAGTATCACTTCATGTGTGCCTCTGTGTGCCCTTCTTCCCCCTGTGGTGCCCCGTGCCCTTCTTGGACCTGGTGCCACCAGATTGGGGAGGCTGTTCTAGATTTGATTTTCACAAATAAGGAGGAACTAATTGAGAATTTGAAAGTGGAAGGCAACTTGGGTGAAAGTGATCACGAAATGGTAGAGTTCACGATTCTAAGGAATGGTCGGAGGGAGAACAGCACAATAAAGACAATGGATTTCAAGAAGGCAGACTTTAGCAAACTCAGGGAGCTGGTAGGTAAAATTCCATGGGAAGCAAGCCTAAGGGGAAAAACAATTGAAGACAGTTGGCAGTTTTCAAAGAGACACTATTAACGGCACAAGAGCAAACTATCCCACTGCATAGGAAAGATAGGAAGTATGGCAAGAGACCACCCTGGCTTAACCAGGAGATCTTCAATGATCTAAAACTCAAAAAAGAGTCCTACAAAAAGTGGAAACTCCGTCAAATTACAAAGGATGAATATAAACAAATAACACAAGTATGTAGGGACACAATTAGAAAAGTCAAGGCACAAAATGAGATCAAACTAGCTAGGGACATAAAAGGAAACAAGAAAACATTCTACAAATACATTAGAAGCAAGAGGAAGACCAAGGACAGGGTAAGCTCATTACTCAATGAGGGGGGAAAGACAATAGCAGAAAATGTGGAAATGGCAGAGGTGCTTAATGACTTATTTCGGTTGTCACCAAGAAGGTGGTGGCAATTGGACGTCTAACATAGTGAATGCCAGTGAAAATGAAATAGGATCAGAGTCTAAAATAGGGAAAGAACAAGTTAAAAATTACTTAGACAAGTTAGATGTCTTCAAATCACCAAAGCCTGATGAAATGCATCATAGAATACTCAAGGAGCTGACTGAGGAGATATCTGAGCCATTAGCAATTATCTTTGAAAAGTCATGGAAGATGTGAGAGATTCCAGAAGACTGGAAAAGAGCAAATATAGTGCCCATCTATAAAAAGGGAAATAAGGACAACCCAGGGAATTACAGACCAGTCAGCTTAATTTCTGTACTGGAAAGATAATGGGGTAAATAATTAAGCAATAATTTTGCAAACACCTAGAAGATAATAAGGTGATAAATAACAGTCAGCATGGATTTGTCAAGAACAAATTGTGTCAAACCAACCAGATAGCTTTCTTTGACAGGGTAACAAGACTTGTGGATAGGAGGGAAGTGAAAGATGTGGTATATCTCTACTTTAGTAAGGCTTTTGATACTCTCTTGCATGACCTTCTCATAAACAAACTAGGGAAATACAACCTAGATGGAGCTACTATATGGTGGGTGCATAACTGGTTGGAAAATCATTCCCAGAGAGTAGTTATCAGTTGTTCACAGTCATGCTGGAAGGGCATAATGAGTGGGGTCCCGCAGGGATCAGTTCCGGGTACGGTTCTGTTCAATATCTTCATCAATCATTTAGATAATGGCATATAGAGTACACTTATAAAGTTTGCGGATGATACCAAGTTGGGAGGAGTTGCAAGTGCTTTGGAGGATAGGAGTAAAATTCAAAATGATCTGGATAAACTGGAGAAATAGTCTGAAGTAAATAGGATGAAGTTCAATAAAGACAAATGCAAAGTACTCCACTTAGGAAGGAACAATCAGTTGCACACATACAAAATGGGAAATGACTGCCTCGGAAGGAGTACTGTGGAAAGGGATCTGGGGGTTATAGTGGATCACAAGCTAAATATGAGCCAACAGTGTAACGCTGTTGCAAAAAAAGCAAACATCATTCTGGGATGTATTAATAGGAGTATTGTAAGCAAGACACGAGAAGTAATTCTTCTGCTCTACTCCATGCTGATTAGGCCTCAACTGGAGTATTGTGTCTATTTCAGGAAAGATGTGGACAAATTGGAGAAAGTCAGAGAAGAGCAACAAAAATGATTAAAGGTCTAGAAAACATGACCTATGAGGGAAGATTGAAAAAATTGGGTTTGTTTAGTCTGGAAAAAAGAAGACAGAGG
The DNA here is from genome assembly GCF_013100865.1 of Trachemys scripta elegans. Taxonomy (NCBI): domain Eukaryota; kingdom Metazoa; phylum Chordata; order Testudines; family Emydidae; genus Trachemys; species Trachemys scripta. Next base: position 77,574,409 of record NC_048298.1, read on the forward strand.
GGACATAGTAACAGTTTTCAAGTACATAAAAGGTTGTTACAAAGAGGAGCGAGAAAAATTGTTGTTCTTAACCTCTGCAGATAGGACAAGAAGCAATGGGCTTAAATTGCAGCAAGAGCAGTTTAGGTTGGACATTAGGAAAAACTTCCTAACTGTCAGAGTGGTTAAGCACTGGAATAAATTGCCTAGGGAGGTGGTGAAATTTCCATCATTGGGGATTTTTAAGAGCAGGTTGGACAAACACCTGTCAGGAATGATCTAGATAATACTTAGTCCTGCCTTGAGTGCAGGGGACTGGACTAGATGACCTCTTGAGGTCCCTTCCAGTTCTATGATTCTATATGAGTTTCACCTGCTGAGCTGGACACATGTGGTGGCTCAGAATATGACAAGGCAGAATTTCCAGAGCCTAGCTTTATGCAATGCCTCAGCATAGCTCTGTCCACATCCTTTTTTCATGATCACTTCCACCCAAGTTGCCTTCCACTTTCAAATTCAGATACTGGAGTGAGGCTCAAGGCTACTCCAGCCGCACTACCCCGCTCAGATTTGTATGGGCTTGGGTGCTAAATGAATGGCTTGTGACCCTCCCAGGCCCACCCCTGTCTAAACCCCTGATGAAGGCCCAGCTCCTCAAAGGTATCTAGATTCTTAAGTTCCATTGAAATCAATGGGATTTAGGTGCTTAAATGCATTTGTGGATCTGGGCTGAAGAAATTTACTCCTTCTCTAGAGCCAGGGGGACACATGGATGGAACTTACAGTTGTCTCTCTGGGGCACAGTGCTTCCCAGGGCTGTCCCTGGGGTGATACAATCTATACCTCTTCCTTTGCATGATCTAACCCGAAATTAACAAACTATCCAGGGTACGGGAAGTAAAAACGATTTGTGCATGAAAGTATACATGATGAATTGTATAAGGTGTATGTATCTTTACTTAAGTACCTGCACCCCATACATTGATTTCATGACCCAACTGTGAAATAACAGATACTGCAAAAATGGGAAGTTAATCACAAAAGATATTTCAAAACATATTATTTGTGTTTAAGAGAAATGCATTGTAGTTCACTGCTAACTATGTAAGGTGGATATGAAATCTTGTTTTTCCACATTGCCTTTAGTCACACGTTGTGCTTTGGATTTTTTTTTTTAAACCACAGACTCATGAGGTTTCTCTGTATTTATTATACAGTTTTTTCCTTCCTGACAATGCCTATTTGTTCTCTATTTTTGGCTTGTTTTTGCACTGTTATCTCTAAAGTACAGAATATTTGCTGTTGACTGCAGGGACTGTTTAATTAAAGCAACTATATCAGTATAAGTAAGATGTATTGCAGTATATATACATATATCTATATATTCATTCAGTCTCTAATTACCATAGGTTATTGATTGGTGTGAGAGGTAAATTCTCTGTATTCGATGTTTTCCTTGAGAATGTTGCAAAAGAACCCAAAATAAGTAACACATGCCATGCATTAGGTACAATTCATATGATTCAAGTGACTACTGAACCAAAACAGCTGTGTATCTGTTAAAATCAAGACTCAAAGGAGATATGGACATATCATAAAAACCTATACCCTAACTGACCAAAATTGGCACCTTATGTCTTTCTCAGCCGAGGCCCCAAAGATTCATGGGAATGGAGATTAAACTAAAATACCCTTTAACTCTTGGAGGTTGTCTTTCCATGCCATTGTTAAAGCATATTGGGGAAATTTGCAGTGCTAGCAGGAGCGCCGCCAGCTTTTCTGCCGCCCTAGGCGGCAAAAGGTCCCGCCCCGAAATGCCGCCCCCCACAGAGGCGGCAGAAGGTCCCGCCGCCAAAATACCGCCACGGTCACCACCCCCCAAATTGTAGTGCCCTAGGTGACCGCCTAGGTTGCCTAATGGGTTGCACCGGCCCTGAGTGCTAGCCATGCTGAGCCTGTACCATGGATAAACAGACAACTTCAGTCTCATGGACTAGCAATTCAGCATCTTTCACAAATACTACAAGTGCTAAAGGTCAGATTACACCAATTCAGTAAGACCACTCAATGAGTAAAGTACTACTCTACATCAGTAAGAGTAGCAAGATCTGGCTCTGACTTGTTAAAGAACTATTGGAGGAAAGTTATCCGTTGTTTTCTGTCTACATGGTAATTGCTTCCCTCTGAAATTAGTATTTACCTTTAAGGCTAGCATTTATTTTAGAGATAAATTATACCTCGGAAGAAGAGTGCTCCCCTCACCGGCTTTACAGTCTACCAGATTAATTGGCATTCTATTCTTTAATAATCTAATTCTTTATAAACTTTCACAACCATTATTTTGTAAAGTCAAATCTCTGAGGAGAGTATGTTACACTTTAAGGCTCCTATCATAAGGCATTAATTAGATTTCTTTTTAAAAATATAACAATGGGGATATGTATTTTAGAAATACAACTTAATGTTATACAATTTCTATTTGTCTAATAATAGTAATACCTTACACTTAAACAGCATATTTAATGCATATGATAAGGACTCTAAGATATTTTACAGTGCCTCTCTCTTTCGTTTTAGGTGAAATTATTTGGGTTTCTATCACGCTGCTTTAATCCTCTCATTTGACACATGTTTCTGTGTTTTTCTGAACTCAGGGTGTTTGATGTGTCGTACATCAGTTGCTGAGGATACAGAGTTCAGAACTTTTGGCCTGTTGGTTGACATCAACTGGAGAAGGAGAACATACCAGAAGAAATAGTGTTGCCTTTAAAGTCCTTAATGGGAAATCAATTGTGTTCATTGCCAGTGTAAATCTATGAGTGTCTGTGTCTCCAGATTAACCGTGGCAGTCTTAAAAGAAGAATAGTTCAAGTTTCTATTTTTTTCCTTTAAAATAAAGGGAGAAACATACTTATTGGTTAGATGCATGTAATTATGTTTAAAGATATCTTCCTTTATTTACACCCAATCCACAGGATCTACCTTAGCATACTATAAAATAATTAATATGCTCCCAGTCTATATATAACTGCTAAGGGCTTCTCTCCCAAATACAGTGTCTGATCATTAAATTTCTGATCACATATCACTGGTCTGACTCAGTCTGAAGTTCCTTGGGGCAATCAAGCTTGCATCTCTGTGGTATCTCCCCAGCATATGTTGGAATGAGACAATTGTTTCAATATGCTTTGGGATTTGTTTTTCAGACAGACTCTCTCCTTTTTATCTGGCTGATGGGATTTGAGCAGCTACATTCATAATGAACTGTTTCTCTCTCAGGTAATGTGACTCTGAGGCTTCTCTGAGAGGATACCCCTTTAAATAGGAGACACTCAAATGTAATTATAATGATCACATTGATCATCAATTTACAAGATAAAACTCATGTAGCACAGGAAAGAACATGAAATTAAAATGAAATATACAAATCTGCATTTCTACAAATTATCTAGCAGATTTATTTATGCTATTGGGAAGCTTTGTTACAGGGAAAGGCAAAAGTAGATTTAATAAAACTTTAAAACACCTGACCTTAGAAATCAGATTACAGCTATGTCTACACTACAGAGTTTATGGTGGCACAGCTGTAGCCCTGCACTGCTATAAGGTCTCCCATCTAGCCACTCTATGCCAAGGGAAGAGAGCTCTCCCATTGGCATAACTAAACCACCCCCAACAAACGGCAGTAGCTATGTGTCAGGACAGCGTCTCCTGCTGACACAGCGCTGTCCTCACCAGTGCTTCTGTCAGTGAAACTTATGTTGGTCAGGAGCATGTTTTTTCACACCTCTGACAAACAAAAGTTTTACTGATAAAAGTGCTAATGTAGACACAGCCTTTATTTCTGTCCCAGGAGCTTGAAAGGAGCCATCCAAGTTTTTCTCCTATGTTCTCAGTCTTATATATCTCCTCAGAATTGCTTGTCTATATCTCTCACTGACCTTTCCAACTGGTTTTTAAAAAACACGTTATCTTTTTGCATATTCACATTCATATTGCTATCAGTAATGGACTTCAACATACACTTTGGATAGTACACCACCAGGAGACCTCACTCATGCAGGGAAGTTTAGAGGCTACCCTTTGTTCTGTTTTTACATCAAGTGCTCAACAACAGATCCCAATTCGGATAATACAAGACAGCACTTGAGCCAAATGGCCTGTATGAGTAATGCAGAAACATTTTTTATTTTCTAGAGCAATTAATTAGACATTCACACTTTCACTCCCACACTGAAATGAATCTCCATATGTTCAATTATCATAGAGAAAAAAATTAAATTAAAGAAAAAAATATAGTGAAAAGTCATAATCATGTCCTAGTAACATTTACTCAGAGCGCTAACTTTCCGTCAACATATTTGGACCTCATAGCCTTATTAATATATGTTTAATTAGTCTGCACACCTCATACTTTAAATACAAACAATGGCCCCCTCACTTCTCATCAAATAAATAATATAGACAGAGCAATTTGAGGTCTTTTATAAATGAGACTTCATTACTTTTGCAAAGTATACTGCCAGACATCATTATTAAATAGTACTATGAAATATTATCTACAATTAAAATTAAACTGCACTTATAAAACTACTCATTCTGTGATGTATTGTCCTTGGTGCATTTTTTATTTGTTTCATTTACTTGCTAACTTCTCAGTCATTAATATGAATTGCCGAAGTTCCAATGCATCTCACTGGAAACTTCTAGAGGATGTTGTGAAAGCCAAGATTATTAGAGGGTTCAAAAAAGAACTAGATAAATTCATGGAGGATAGGTCCATCAATGGCTATCAGTCAGGATGAGCAGGGATTGTATCCCTAGACTCTGTTTGCCAGAAGCAGGGAATGAGCGACAGGGAATGGATCACTTGATAATTACCTGTTCATTCCCTCTGGGGCACCTGACAGTGGCCACTGTCAGAAGACAGGATACTGGGCAAGATGGATCTTTGGTCTGATCTAGTATGGCCATTCTCATGTTCTACATCTCTCTCTTCAAGTGAAGTTTATTGCCTTAAGTTTCAGTGAGAGAACTGCAAAGCACATCTGAATTGGGCTGCCATCCCAAGACACAAAAGTAACACCTCACAGCTAGAGAGAGATGGAAGCACAACCATTAATAGTTTATAAATCACTGGAAAGTCATATTTGTTTACACTGTATACTTTCCCCTGAGCTTAAGAGAAATAAGGCACTCTGGCAAAAATATGTCCTTATCTGTATAGGACAGTATCCGATTGGTCAGTATATACAGAAGTTTAGAGTGTACCTGATAGGCACAATCCTGCATTGGGACAGGGCCCCATTGTTCCTTGGGCAGGGGTTGGCCATCTTCCTCTTCCCAGTTCACAGATGGATTGCACAGGCTGAACCATCTTTTAGGACGTTCAGCACCCAGATCATCTATGGGCAGTTGTGGAGGATAGTCACATCTCCTCCCTACTCCTTTAGGAGCCACCCGAGAGGCATAGGGAGAAGTAGTCCCTCTGTTTCTCTGATTGTCCCTAGCTCTCTGCTCAGACTGCTAGACCATGCCTGTCTCTCAACACTATTAATGTCATTATTTATTATTAGTTTTACAGCCCCCAAAGTGTTTCCCCTCTTGACTCCATGCTTTCTTCCAGTTCTTCCCCAGTTACTAGCTGCCTAGTTCCATGCCATTCCTCACCCACACATTTAGTATAGCAAAAACTCCTTAGTGATAGTCAGTCCCCATACATCATCTAGCTCCTCATTCTTGTTCCTCTTCCTCATCCAACACATATCCCCACCCAGCAGTCAGTCTCCAACCCCCACAAAACACCTAAAAATCTGGAACTGCTGACTTCTAAGGCAGTGAAATTGCTACCCCTTGTTAGTCTCAACACTTGCTGCACCTGAATGTTTCCTTCTTGGAGGAAGCAGGAGCTTTCTTAAAGGGCCATGCCTTCTCTGAGAGATACAGCACACATTGTGCTCCTGGTGGAGGGGTGGGCTTCTTGGAGCCATGTGCTGCCAAAGTCCTGGCTCTTTATGAAGTGGAGCTTTGGGAGCTCAGCTTTCTCAGGCTATACTCAGGAGAACAGTATCTCCTTCTTTCTAACAAATTCAGTAAACTTACCTATGACTTCAGTGGGGTTTCTGCACACAGGGTAACTATACAACCAGCCATTAAATGAGTTGTTGTTATAGGTAAGAGAAATGAAAATTGTCGTCAGTGGGAAAATTTCCATTGAAACAAAAATTTCAGTGAAAATGGAAAAAATATTTCCTGCATAAAATTTTGTGGAAAATATATTCTATTTTCTGACCAGCTGTAAAGCTGCTCAGAAAATTTTCATTGCAATGCATTTTTTGGGGGAAAAAATGGGGGTGAAATTCACAATTTCTTCCCCACATTTTCTAGTTAAAGTTAAAATACTCCAAGGTATATCCTGTATCAAAGGAAAATTAACCCCCTTTCCATATCTCTAGCTATAGAATGCGGTAAAAACTTTCAATAAAAAACAACATTTGAAAAAATAGGACAATTTTCATTTCTAGCTTGTGAGGCAGAAACAATGTGCTTTTCATTTGGAGTACTAAAAACAGCCATTCTGGGTTCAACTATCCCATATTCTTGATCAAGGTAAATCTTTTCTAAAACCCCTGATAAAGTTATATGTTCTGGTCATACTAGATAAAGGAATTATAAAAGCAAAGTGGGTTTCTTGGTGTGTTCTGTTGCTTGCCAACTCCCAGAACTTTGTTCCACATCATTGTTATTCCATGGCAATACTAAAATCAGACCTCTGAGAACAGAGCAAAATGCTTGGGTGTGTTTAAGTGTGCTCATTCTTTTCTATGCAATGTAAAAAGCTGTCCCCACGTTTACCTTGTACGCAATTTTCCAAGAGGGGAGTGATTGAAAGTTCTTTTTAAAAGTACAGTCAGTATATTGGTTAATTAATCATGTAGTGCTCTTTTGTGAGAGTAACTTGCTAACAGACGTATGACTCTTACTTTCATTTTTACTGAGCTAATAAAATTTCCTTCTGGATTTGAGGTCCGGTTCATGGCTCTAATTTTACATACGTTCATATATTTCTTACACTTTGATTTATTCAAATCAGGTTTTTAAAGCACAAGTATATGAAATACATGAACTCATTGCAAAACATGGCACATATATCTATGCACAAAAATGGATTACTAAACTGGAAATTGTTTTTCATCCTCCAAGAATCCTGTTCTTGCACATCCATTTTAGTGGTCCAGTCCCAAAAAGACTTATGTTGTACTTATCTTTATGTAATTGAATAGTTCCAGTGAAGTCAATGAAACTACCCTACGTGTAAATTTAAAGCATGTGTTTAAGTCTTTGCAGGGTCACTTTCTATGTTAGTTGATTGAGACACCATATTTTCTTGGAAGGAAACAAATTCTAATACTCCTAACAGGAAACTCAGTAAAACTCAGCTTTTAAATGGGCAATATGGATGAATATAAGATGATGACCTACGCATATATACATATAGAAGTGTGATAATTTGTTTGAAGAAAAAGAAATAAGTTACGAACAATTTATGTGGTAAGACATTTGTTAGGAGGTTTTGGGAAGAAAGAGTTTTTGGTTTGGAGGTGGGCTGAACACAATAGGCCAGGTTCTTGGGCTCATTACATTTATTTTGCACCACTCCAGAAGCACAAAGAAGTAGCTAGTTGAGGATTTCCCCAATATGGGGGAAACTCCAGGTGGGGTAGGGCCAGTATATCATCTCCTGTACCAGTCGTCTTCTAGCAGTGCTATACAGGTTGTGGTCAACGTAAAGAGGTGTAGCCAGAATAAGCCCTGGAGGCTATTAGCAGAGCAACCTTTAGGTTTAAACTTGGTCGTAATATGTAAATTGTTGATAGTGGGCAGCTCTGTTTCACTTGCGTGACTGGGGCTAGTGTTTGATTTCTGTAAGCTCTCATTTCTCATATGGCTGTTTTTCTGGTGACAATACCTTTAGCAGAAATGCTAAAAAATAACTGTTCTCATCACTAAGGGCTTGGCTACACTTGCGAGTTAGAGCACATTAAAGCAGCCCAGTGCGCTCTAACTCATGATGCATCCACACTGGTAAGGCACGTAGAGCGCTCTGACTCCGCAGCTAGAGCGCTCCTGGTACTCCACCTCGGTGAGTCGAATAATGTTTGATGCGCCCCTGCTGAAGCACCGCAGTGCCAGTGTGGATGCCTTGGTCTGTTAATGCACTCTGATCGGCCTCCAGAAGTGTCCCACAATGCCTGTTCTAGCCACTCTGCTTATCACTTTGAACTCTACTGCCCTGCCCTCAGGTGACCAACCATCAGACCCGCCCTTTAAATTCTCTGGGAATTTTGAAAATCCCCTTCCTGTTTGCTCAGCCAGGTGTGGAGTGCTCTCAGTGAATCTTTCCAGGTGACCATGCCTCCACGAGCCAGGCAATCCCCAGTATGGAGCAATGGCGAGGTGCTGGACCTCATCAGTGTTTGGGGGGGAGGAAGCTGTCCCGTCCCAGCTGTGCTCTAGCCGTAGGAATTACAAAACCTTTGGGCAGATATCAAGGGACATGATGGAAAGGGGCCATGACTGGGATGCACTGCAGTGCCGGGTTAAAGTGAAGGAGCTGCGGAATGCCTACCGCAAAGCCCGCGAGGCAAACCACCGCTCTGGTGCTGCCCCCGCAACTTGCTGTTTCTACAAAGAGCTGGACGTGATACTTGGGGGCGACTCCACCCCCACTCCGAGTACCACCATGGACACTTCAGAGCCCAGTTCAACAAAGCAGGAGGAGGAGGAAAGTGGAAGCGAGGGTGCTGAGGAGGAGGAAGACACCCCAGAATCCCCAGATGCATGCAACCAGGAGCTTTTTTCGAGCCAGGAGGAAGGTAGCCAGTCGCGGTGGTCGGTGCTTGGGGAAGGACAAACATCAGAGGAGGTTCCCGGAAAGCGGTTTTTATTTTGGGAAGGAAGTTATTCGGTGCGGGCTCTTGGGGTGAGGATGGTTAGGGCATGCATGCCTAGATGCGGAGAAGGGCATTGATGTGCTCTCTCACATCGCGGTAATTGGCCTCAGTGATCTCTTCAAAGGTCTCAGCCAGAACTTGGGCAATGTGCTTGCGCAGGTTTATTGGGAGAGCCACTGTGGTTCTTTTCCCAGTCAGGCTAACATATCCGTGCCACTGTGCTGTGAGGGACAGGCGGACAATTGCTGCACACAGGCAAGCTGCATATGAGCCAAGGCAGAAGCCGTATTGGAGTAGAATACCATCCCTTGCTTCCCAGGTCACCCTCAGCAGCGAGATATCTTCCAGGAAGAATTCCTGTGGAAAATGTGGGTTCAGTGTTCAGTATAGGTGCCCCCTGTAGCTGTTGGCTCTCCCCAAGGCACAGAAACCCAGAGGACTGTACAGTCATGAAACAATCAGTCCCCCTTGACTCTGTGCTTACTCACCATTTTGGGGCTCCCGGGAGTTATGTGCGCTCACTTTGGGATGGGCAAATTATGCTATTGTGTAGACTGTGCTTGTCCTCCTTAAGCACAAGGGAATCATTGCTCTGTCTGGTGTGAACAATGCTGCTTCTGTTAAGTGTTGCATTTTGCCTTTATAGATGCAACCTCAAGATCTCAGCAGTCCATGTTATCACTGGCAGAGAGACTGCAAAGAATCAGGAAGAGGCCAAGTAGAAGCAAAGAAGACATGCTGCATGAAGTAATGCAGCAGTTACTTAACGAGAATCTAAAAGTGCAGGAGTGGAGGGAGAGTGAAAGGAGAATCCGCCAGCAGAATGAGGAGCGCCGGCACAAAAGCGCGGAGCTCCGGCAGCAAAGCACGGATCGGCTGATAAGCATCATGGAGCGCCAAGCGGGCTCTATCCAGGCGCTCGTAGCCATGCAGGCAGAGCACTACCGCTCCCGCCCCCCCCCCCACCCTGCAGCCTTGTCTCCAAACTTTTTCCCATGTGCCACCATGTCACCTCCAACTCACTTTCCCCAACATCTGGGTTCTTACCGCCACCAGCTGCCTCCAACACCTGTAGCTTCACCACCCAGCCCTGAAAACTACGATCCTTACGCACTGCACTCAACCCCCATCACCATGCAGTATAGCCATCCTGAAGTGCAGCACTCGTTGCACAGCACTCCAGACAGGAAGGCTGAGTATGATAATAGGGCATATGCAAATCTGTGATTGTACCGTTCCCCACCCCACCCCTTGCCCTATCTGTTTCCCATGCAGTTGTGTTTCTTTTCAATAAATGGATTTTTTGGCTTTGAAAACATTCTTTATTATTGCATAATGTAAAGATACCTTAGCCCAGGAAAGCAACAGGCACTACAAGTCAGCATAGCAAACACAGATTCCTACTAACATTGGAACCACTGCACTTCACTCCCCTGCAGAGCACCAAACATTACTGGTGGCTTTCAGCCTCAAATTGCTCCCTCAAGGCATCCCTAATCCTTGCAGCCCTGCACTGGGCCCCTCTAACAGCCCTGCTCTCTGGCTGTCCAAGTTTAGCCTCCAGGTGTTGAACCTCCGAGTTCCATGCCTGAGGTAATCTTTCACCTTTCCCTTCACAAATGTTATGGAAGGTATAGCACAGGGATATAACCGCAGGGATGCTGTGATCGGCCAAGTCCAGCTTCCCATATAGAGAGCACCAGTGGCCCTTTAAATGGCCAAAAGCACACTCCACAGTCATTCTGCACTGGCTCAGCCTGTTGTTGAACCGTTCCTTGCTGCTCTCAAGGCTCCCTGTGTAGGGTTCCATGAGCCATAGCATTAAAGGGTAAGTGGGGTCTCCAAAGATTACAATGGGCATTTCGACTTCCCCTACGGTGATCTTCTGATCTGGGAAAAAAGTCCCAGCTTGCAGCTTCCTGAACAGGCCAGTGTTCCGAAAGATGCGTGCGTCATGCACCTGCATAATGTCAATGAAATGCCCACGGTGATCCACAAGCGCCTGGACAACCATAGAGAAATACCCCTTCTGATTAACGTACTTGGAGGCTAGGTGGGCTGGTGAACAAGAATCCTTAGGTTCTACACATGCATTCAAAATTCCTTACAAATGTGCTGCCAGAATTTCACATGAGACAAACATCCTGTGAATCCCCCTACAATCACATATGTAATCACAGCAAAGCTTTTCAGCTTATATTAGCCTATGCCTGGTGTGACAGCTTTAAGAATCCTGTCTCCAACCAGTTGCAAACCCTGTTTTGCCAGAGCTGTGAGTTACCAGATCAAAGGACTATAAACAGTTAAAAAGTGGCTTGATTCCTAGGAAAGTGGGTGCGGTGAGTTGCCAGGGGCTCTCCAAAGAATGTTAGTGAGCTCTGACAGAGAGACAAGCTGTCAAAGAGAAGGTTTGTGGAGGAGTCCATGGGTAGTTAGTCCTAGTCCTAGTCCAGGGTCTCCATGTGGAAGATGGTTAAACACCTGGTAAGCTAGACAAGTCTGTTTTATTGTTTTTGAGTTCTGTTTTTCTCTGAAATAACTTGTTTTAAATAAATGATACTTTACTTTAAGGAGACTGTTTGGTCACTGATTACCACTGTCATTGTCCAAGAGGACAGAATTGCAGGGTCTGGACATAAGTCAGATCTGCTGAGCTAAATCACATTTGATATACACATGAACTGCAACTGAGGGCCCGGTCTGAGAGTGGAGGAATCATATGTCACTCCAAGAGATGGGTGATGGCTAGAGGACTGAGACCTAGAGGGGGTGAATTTGGAGAGACCAAGAGAGGGTGAGAGGTGCAGTTCTAAAGCAAAAGGTAACACTTTCAGATGTGCCTACATGTTCAAATGTGACATAAGTACTTAGGGGCCTAAGTCTAGTAAACATGGAATTTAAGGAAACACTTAAGCATATGTTTAACTTTAATTTGAAGCTAATGGGACTTGAGCATGTGCTTAAGTGCTTTGCTGAATAGGAATGGATTTAAGCACCAACTTAAAATCAAGAACATGTTTAAATGGACTTTGCTAAATTGGAGCTACAGCTTCTAGAATATAGTTCATTCTTACACCCAAAAATAGAGGATTAAAAAAGTAGAGCTTTAAGTTCTAAGATTCCTGTGTATAACAGTGTATTTCTATCTACAGCTAGTAACTTATTTATTTTTAGTGGAAATTCTCTGGGACCTCCCAGTTTTCCATCTATAGCCTCTACCTGCAAAGACCCTGCATCATGACAACTTCCTGTAGCTGAGGAGAGCAGGATTTAGTGTCTTCTGGAGCCTACCTGTGCTGCTCCAATTCTTCAATCAAATGGGGCCATTCAAGAATGATGTGAGGTTATTCCCACACCCTTATTTCCCTGGAGCAGAGCTGGTTGTCTTTGCAGAACTCCTGATGGAGGAAGGGAGAGTTTCCTCTCTCCTTTTGAAGTACTTCATTGTATAAGTATTTGATGAGGGATTTTTTCTGTATTGTCTTTATGCACAGATCACCATTTACTTCCACTCCAGTCAAGAGCTGTGTAAAGTTGAGAGCAATTCTGATATAAAGGGAAAGAGAAGCTTGAGAATCAATACTCTGTTTACTCCTTTCCAACTTGATTGCAGATGTTGCTGGAGTGAGAGTTGTGGGTGCTAGAAACATTTAGGCCTTGTCTGCACTTAAGTTTTGCTGGAACAACTATGTTGGTTAGAAGTGTGAAAAATCATGACCCTAATTGGCATAGCTATATTGGCAAACCAGTTATGCCAGCAAAAAAGTCATTTTGGTGCTATAGCCTGTGCTTAATTTGTAATGAAAGAGGTGCCGGGACTCAAGCAATTTTTTACATTCATAACTGATGCAGCAAGTCAGAGGTGCTGGGGCTATAAACTGCCAAGTCTAGAGGTGTGGGGCTCAGCCCTGGCAAGCCCTGGCATAAATTAAACACTTGTTATAGCTCATATCATTCAGGGAACTGTTATAAGCTACCCTGGCAAGAAACTAGGAGGGTTTCCTGGTATAATTATATGGTTGTAGTTTACCAGCAAACACTTTCTACTTTTAGACAAGGCCTTAGAGCCTTAGAGTAAACAAACTGCCAATGTTTTAAGCACTGTGTTATCTATTCCTGCTCAGAGCAGGTCTAATCAACATTGTACTTAAAATGCCAGTAGCAGACTGTGGCTTGTTTACACTCTGGCTCCCAACTCTGCTAATAGCAGGGGACCTGAACCAGTCAAGATATTAGGGTATTGCCTTATGTTGATATGTAACACAAGAATGTGATGTTAGGAGGAATAATTACAGGTAATTCCCTTTTTCAGAATGATCAGGCCAGATCATCAGCCAGTCAATGGAGCCAAATAGACTGAATAGATTTATACCAGCTGAGAATCTGGCCTACAGTATGTAATTCAAATGATAGTTAGACATTATATGAAGATTCTAAATGTTTTGGAGGGGCAACCAGCTTTCCACTGTGAACCAAACTTTGCTTTTGCAAATGCTGAGAAAGGGTCCTTTCCACTTCGAATGTCACATCTGTGATTTGTACACAGACATGTAGTGGTACTGCAAAATGAACAAGAAGTTTTTGATGCATAGGAGTTGGAAAAAAATTGGTGTAAAACATAACACTTTTTTGTTTTGCCTTACCTGAAATAAAGAACAGATTTAGATGGACAGTATATAAAGTGTGTGTGTGGCAGAGGGGTCCAGGGCTGTGTTAAGTTTTTGTGGGACCTTGACTTACATTTTGTCATAAATGCGTTTTATTTGTTCTTTTTCTTTATGTTTTACTTCAACTGAAAATGTCCAGCTCTCCAATATATGCATTTTAAAATGTTAATGTTCTCTTAAGTTACTTAAATATAGTTAGAAACTTATCTCCACCTTAATTAAACTTTTTGTCATTGAATTATCATAGGGTGCCTTTTAAAGTATTTTAATTGCATTTTATTTTATTCATATTTATTAAGTGAAACTCTTGGATCAAATCAAAATGAGCAGAGAGTGGCATTTTATTTTGAAATTTTAAGACAGCATTCTTAAAGAATGGAGGTTAAAAAATACAAAGGAATTAATTGTCATTGCCCTTTTAATTTGCTGCCCTGCCGAAGTGCTGTAGATTCCTATCTTAAAATGTTATTTGCAGCAGATTCACCAGATCACCAAATATGGCGTCATCGTTTCATTTATTACATTTATTTTTGTTTTCTGACTGGGTTTATTCTAATGATTAAAAACAGAAGAGTTCTAAGTGGGCCTTGTGGGATACTGAAACAGCATTTCATTTCCAGTGACATATTCTTGTTATTATCTAAACAGTATCATACATTATACTTAATATGTAAGAGACAGATTTTGCCCTCCCTTACATGGCGATGGGAGAGAGAGAGGTTGTGTGTTTGTGTGTGAAGGGGGGCAAGGTGGAGGGAGTAAGGGGCCTCTCTTTCCTTCACAGCCCATGTAAAGTCCTTTCCAGAGCCACAGGGCAGCTTGTAGCCCCTCCTGAGAGCAAGTGGTCTGGAAAGGAAATGGGGAGGAGCAGGGAAGGGGGGGGGGTAGTGGGCCTGGCTGGGTGGCCATAAGAGGAGAAGTATGTTGCACCTCTTGAAAAGATGTCACAGTTTATTTCACTCCCTCCACCAGCACAATTGGATTGCTCAGGAAGACATTCTCTGAGGCAGAATGCCTTCCAGTGCTCCCCCACAGGCAGCACAGCCCTGCAATGCCTCAGAGGGCTGTGACTAAAAACTACAATTTGGCCTTAAATGTAAGAACACGTTACAAAATGGAGAATAAAACATGATTCTTGTCCCAAGGACCTTCCACTCTAGTACAGGCAAAGCCCAACCTGAGACAACAGTCCAGAGAAGGGAGGAAGTAGAGAGAAACAATTGACATTCAGGGAGTTCAGTAAAGGGAGGGTGTGGAGCAATAATTAGTGAGGAGAGCACTGTGGGAAAGTTGCAGCAATGTAGTGGGTTTTAAGGAGAGATTTGCAGTGTGTGTGTGGTGTTTGCCTGACAAAGAGAGACTTCCAGACACGGGGGGATGAATAAAAGAAGGCACAAATCTGAGTGAGAAGTGAGGAAAGAAGACTCACTGAGAAGAATGTAGGGAGGGAAAGGGCAGCAGGAGGGTTTTCTACTTCTATTTGTAACTTTTTTTTAGTAATTCTATTTTCCTGATTACCACACACAATCAATTTTCTTTCTTTTGTTTACAATAGGGACACATATGAAATAAGTGCTCAACATTATTATCCTTATCATGTCAGCGGTTAAGTTTTGTCCTCTTATTTGCACAGAATTGCCTAAAGCCGTAATATAGGAGGACTTTTAGGATAGGTTTTTTTTCCACCTGTCCATGAAGGCAGAACTAACAAGACTGAGATGAAATGGACCTTCCACTCACTGCTGGATAACAACTCTTTTTTTATCTGGAATACATTGAGCTAAGACTTGACTTGATGTGTTTTACGTTGTCATTAAATATTGACACAAACAATATCTTTGTTTACACTGCATGATGCTTCCTTTAGGTCCTATTAAGAAATAAGGTGGGTGTTGGTTCTTTTTTGTACTCCGTGATCAAGCCTGGGTTAGGGATATGTGGGGAGTGAGTTGTCAAAGTTTGCGATGTGTACGCGAATGATTTAGATTTATGTATATTTTTTGAACAACTGAAGAGGATTATTGTTATATCAAATATTCTCTAAGTCAACTCAATAGGGCCAAATGCTTTCAACTGTATCAGTTACTGCCTAATAAATTATTGGCATAAACAACATAATGTGCTACAGACAACATAATGTGATGTGAGCAGCAAACTTTAGAGGAGTACATCAGTACTTGAAATTAATGGGAGCTTATGAATCAGTTGTGCTAGTGAAATAATACCCTGGTGATAAAAATTGCTTATGTCTACAATCCTGTGGTTAGATTATTCTGTTTTCAACAAATTGGTATTTCATGTTTATATTTTGTTGTTCAGACAATGGGGACAGACTGACTGAACACTGTGGAAAAATAATGTAAAATAATAGTTCCTGATATCCGATGAATTATTACAGCCCCTTAAATAAGATAAGACTAAGCCACCACCTCTGTGGTTGTCCCTGCTGTCAGAGCTCGGGCAGTTCATGTAACAGAGAATTGCAAGTTCAAAGTGTCTGGCTGCAAACTCACCAGTTCAAGAGACAACAGGGTGGATTCAGAAGTGACAGTCACAGAAATTACACTTTGATAAATCAGCATGGGTGAAAGTGATTGTAACTTACACACTGAGGTGATGGAAGCATGGAATTGTAGCACAAAAATCTACCAACAAGATAGTGTAAGAAGTTGTAAAATGACACTAACAGGAAGGTATTAGAAGGTACAGAGTAACTTTATCTTACGTCTTCCTGCCAGTAGCTTTTCTTGCTACAACCCTGTCCTTCCACTCCCTCATCATGTAAGTTAAATCCACTTACACTTATGCTGACTTACCCAAGTGTAACTTGCCTCACCAGTGATACCTGCTTGACATCACCTTCATATCAGCTGCAAACACCACCATCTCTCATCGATCAAAGGGCCTGCTGAGATCAGCAAATGCTGAAGGTGGCTGAATCTGAAACTGGAAAAGAATGAGATGGTGGGAGGCATCTAGGACAACTGACTATCTCTGTAACAAGTTTCAGAGTAGCAGCCGTGTTAGTCTGTATCCGCAAAAAGGAGTTCTTGTGGCACCTTAGAGACTAACAGATTTATTAGAGCATAAGCTTTCGTGGGCTATAGCCCACTTCTTCGGATGCATATAGAATGGAACATATATTGAGGAGATATATATACACACATACAGAAAGCATGAACAGGTGGGAGTTGACAACTCTGTAACATCACCCTCCACGGTGGGCATTCACACTCAGATTAAGACATCTGTTACCTTGGTGTTTTCCTGGAGCCTGATTCTATGTTGCTCTACACATTTTGCAGTCATTGACACCAGTGCAAAATGGATGTAAAATGCAGTCAGATGAAATGGACAAAAACATTAGAAGATCTGATGGATGAAACTCAAGTTAGGCAAATTCAGACAACTTCAGACACACATTTTTAACAATAAGGGTAATTAATCATTGGAACAACTTACAAGGTAAGTGGTGGAAACTCCATCACTTCAAGTCTTTAAATCAATACTGGATGTCTCTCTAAAAGATATGCTGTAGTGTAGCCAGAAGTTATGGGCTTGATGCAGAATCACTTGCTGAAATTGAAAGGACCTGTGTTATGCCAGGTGATTGTAGTGGTCCTTTCTGGCCTTAAAATCTATGAACCTATGAATCAATTATGCAAGCAAAAAAGACACACACACAAAGTCAACATATTGCCTTTCTTGCATCAAGTGACAAAAAAAAGTGGTAGACTTAAACACAAATAACAATCTAAGGACAATGGGCCAAAATCTGGTCACAAAGATGTAAATTAGGAGTGACTGCACTGAAGTCAATGGAGTGATGCTAATGTGAACTGATATAGGTGAGAGAAGAATCAGACCAACAGTAAATAATTCTTCAATGTTCATTCATTTCTTTGCAGTTTGTTAACAATTTCAGTCAAGAGTTACTATCTCTGTTGCCTCATTATATTCCTCATAGTGTTGACTCTGAGGCAATTATTTCATACATCTCCATGAGTGAGTTTTTCCATTGTATCTTTATGTTGGTTTTTCACAAAAAAATCAAAAGTGTAATAAGGAGTTGTAAACTGGATTCTGAAACTAAGCACAGCTGTGAAATTCAGTACGGGTGTAAATGGGTGTGACTCCCATTGCTTTATTTTAAGTTGTGTCCGATTTCCACATTGTTGAATTTGTTCCAGAAGGTGCACAAGTTCTGCACAATTTCAAAAGATTCCATATGTCCATGTACTGAAGAATGTGTTTTAGGCTCCATCACCACTTGCCATCTCTTAAGAGAAATCCAGCATCTGAAGGCAAACAATGTCAGTGACAGTGAAAGGACCATAAAAGGGCCATACTGAATGAACTTAGATTGTTGTTTGTGCCAGGAAAAGTGGGAACTGGCTGGATACACTCCCACTACTTCTGCTTCTGCAGAATAAAATAAACACCCAAAACACCAACAAGCAGGTGCAAAACTGAATGCAGTGTGATTTGTTCTATCACTGAAATAAGTGGTCTAAATAACAGTATAGCTAATACATGGGTGAAGCAGAAGTAGTGGGAATGTAAAGAGGGAGATGGGGCTTTCATAGGCTATCTGGGCCATACATTTTTGTCTCCTCAGCTCTCTGCATGGCCTGTTTGCCAGCTGATGATATGCTACGGATTCATTGATTATATATGTTTTTCTATGTATTAATACTATTTTAACATTTATTTGGGGGCAACCTTGCTTCCATTTCTGAGGCCAAACAGCCCTGCTGGGAAACAGATATTCATGATTTCCCTAACCTGCAGACACAGCAGCACAACCTTCCCTCTTCCTGTGCTTTGCTGAAATGTCAGGCATCAAGGCTCACATTTGTGCAACCACAGGGGCTGGAAACAGCCTAAGAATAGGCTTTCTTGTATTAGTTCAAGTTCATTTTCTGATTTCAGCCTGGTGAAAAACAATATGATAATAGTCTCTCTTGCACTGTTTCATATCCAGCTGAAAGCAGGTACTGCTAGCATGCCATTGGAGGAGCATGAAAATGAAAATAAAGGGTCAATTTCACCAGCATGCTCCACTGACACAAAACCTTGACTGAACTGGCTGGTTAAAGAAGCCGCAGCATACTGGTGAGTCTGGCCCAAAATAAAGAAATCATGAAATAAAGAGAACCTTCTAAGAGATTTGTCTATGGACTAGATCTCTTATCCTTACTAGTGGGGCTTTATTATTGTGTTAATTATCTGAATATTTCTCAACTCTCAAGAATTCACCCTAGATCACATTATCTCGACAGTAGAGGTTTGATTATTGTGTGAATTGTTTAAGAGATCAGAAATTTTTAGATTGGGAAAAAACACTGGTCTTGGTAGTCTGAGAGAAAAGTGGCAGAGTCAAGAGGTTATGAAAAATATTTATTGTAAGATACTAAATGTGGCTGACATAAATCATATTTTTAATTGATCTATGGCATGGTGCCATTTGTCTTTTCCTGTTAAGACTTAACTACTATAACAAAAGCTGATTAAAAAGGAAGGGGACTTAATCTGAGATGCAGGAGTATGGGATTGAGTGGACTGTATTTTATTTATTTTACTTTTTATGTTCAATCTGTTCAGGTTGGACATTGCCTAGAAGTAGATATAGTAGGCTAAATTCAGCCTGGTGTACGGTGATGCCACTGCCACTGATTTCAATGAGTGTGGCAACCATTTACACAAAGGAATACATTTAATTTAATACGGGTTTACAAAATGGGGAAAAAAGGAGAAAAAAGAAAATTACACACAAACCTTATATTTTTTTTAAAAAATGGAAGCAAAACAAATGAACAAACTAAGAATAACACAAGAGATTTGTACTCCAGAAAAGCTATAAGGTCTTTGTGTTACTGCATATAATAAAGTATAATCGCAGTTGACCAAGGACTTATTTTGCAGGACAGATCTGTGAATTCTTCTCTCAGTTGCAGAACCAAATGCTGTTTGAGCTCTTTAAAGCACAGTCAGTTTTAACCACACCTTTCCTGTTCCCAAAATAGTTAAAAATATAACTGAAGCCTTCTTGTCAGGTCCTAACCACATTTATTTTGTTGTGTGGTTACATGCTGTAAATATACTACCATTTTTTGTTGCCAATGGATATATGTTGTTATAATATCAACACTGCAAGCTTTATGAAATTATACCTGTGTACAACAGGGATACCAAGAGATTGTAGCATGGGTCAACAGATAATTAATGAAATCCCCAATTAATAATTTAATCAGCAACTGCTGCATTTTGCCAAAAAAATTGTGAAAGGGAAGATTGAAATAATAATGAATTAAATCCTGTAAGCTATAAACGGGTGTAATAATAGTTGAGTCAATGTCAATTTTACTGGAGGATAATGGTATGTGTCTCCAAACTATTTTTGGGGGGTGATATAATAGCAACAATATATAATGGTGATTGCATATAAGGATGCATGGCACAGAGGCCCTCTTTCTAAACATAGTAATTAATTTAGAAGAGTTAAACTTGGCCAGAACAAAATTATTGATTTTATTAAAACAATAAATATTTGGACTAATTCCAAGTTTCAGCTTGTGTCTCTGACATTTACTTCTGTACACCACTGACAACGGAAACTTAATAGGGCCAGATCCTGAGATGGTGAAAGTCAGTGTAGCCCTATTGGCCTGCAATGGAGTCATGCCATTTTACACAAGCTGAGAATCTGGCCCACCATCACCAAAACTTGGGCCTAATTTTCTATTGCTTTGCACCTTGCTTAGTCATTCACGCTTTTGCAAAGTGAGTGTAGAACACTACCATTCTATCTTGAGAACCTCTGACATTTTAATCAGGTGTAAATGTCTACATAAATTGCAAAGCTGAGGAGAATCAGGCCCCTTATTTTTCCTCCTCAAACCTCCCCACTCCTCCCATTCTCCATCACATCTGAAAACACTTTTTAAGTGTCTTACAGGTCCATAACCTGGGGGTCATCTTTGACCTCTCCCCTTGCCCCATACATGCATACCATGTCCAAATCCTGCAGTTTCTTCTCCATTACATCCCCCCCCCACACACACACACTTTCCTTTCCCCACAAATCCATTCAAATCACAGCTTCTAAGATCACTTTCCTGGCCCATCTCGCTGACTAGATCATGACCCTCTTTGAACCCTCTCATTAACTCCCCATTTTCCACCACACCCAATTCAAACTTCTTGTCTTCATCTTCAAGGCCTGGTATAACTCTGCTGCTCCTCACCCACCTGCTCTTGTCTCTTATTATATTGCACCCATTACCTCTATCCCAACAATGATACCAGTCTCAAGTACCCATATCTACTTCTCTGCATTTTAATCCATGCTGCCTCTTCTATATACCCTCCTGAATTACTCTCTAAGGCAGCTATCCTCTCCTTCTTCAGATCCTTAAGACCCATGCCTGCTGTGATCCCTATATGAAATCAGCAAACCAGTGAGAGCCTGGTCATGAGGAAGTTGGGAATAGTTGACTTTATTTGTTAAGGACCCATCATGTGCCGTTAAAGACAAAGAAAAATCTGCCAATGATTGGAATGGGAACAGAATGAAGACCCTAAAGCTAAAACATCCTCTCTTCCCCTCAAACTTTCAGTTTTATTGGAACCATTAAGTTATTTACCTAGATAACCTATGTGATTTTATGATCATTTCCGTAGTCTTTCCTCCACCACTCCCTCCTATTGATTGTCACATAGACTTGTTACATTTTGTTTCCAATTAGATTGTAATCTCTTTGGGGCAGGGACCACGTTTACCTCTGTGTTTGTGTAGCCTCTCGACCAACGGGGCCCTGATCCCGTCTTTGGGCACTACCACAATACAAATAATAATAATGATGTAATAAACTTCAAACCAAAAATAAGCTATCAGACAGCCAAAGATGGGGAATGGGAGAAAGGGAAAGGAGCAGATAGGGTAGAGGAGCACAGATGTGACCTGCTGTAGGGGACAGGTTGTGGAAGCTTGGCGAGGAGCTAAGTGGTGGACTGAGTATGTGACTGAATGCAGGCGGAAGCAGTTGAAGGCCATGCAATGAACTTTGTTCGGCAGACCCTGCCAAAATATAGTTTAGTATAGTTCAGCATGTTTTTGTCTGTAAACAAGTTAGCTTATATAATGAATACGATTTATGAATGAAATGAATGTAGCCAGCTGTTGACCCCATGTAACCTTGAGATAAGCGTGGGGGGATATAGCATTGCAGCAGACTTCCTTCAGTGGAGTCCTGCCTGGCCAGCTGTTCTGGACGGTCAGAATCCCCCGCAGCCCCTCCGCGCGCCTCAGGGACTCCCCACGCAGCTTGGAGTGTAAGTTCTTCCTTCAGTGAAGCCTTGCTTTTTACTCTCAGGCACTGAGTGTCATTCTTTCGCCGGTATCACGGCCCCCCTTGTGGACACACCTGCCATAAGATAGATTTCTATGGCAGTGCTAACGTCTAATAAAATGGATAGCCATATGTTTTATTGAGCACATTTATAGGGCTGTCTCCTCACTCCTGCTCCCCGGGAAAAAAACTCCTCAGGCTGGTACTGGGGCCAGTTCTGGACACAGTCCACTGCTTGACTTTGATACTGATTTTGGTCCATGTGGATTCAGGCTGGGCACAAGCTCATTAGCTGCACTAGTCCCACTCAATCTGTTGACCAACTAGTGCCTTGGAACCTATTGGCCAACTAGTGCCTTGGAATCTTTAACTTCCCATTTACAGCTGCTAGACCTAGTAAGAAAGGACTTCTGTTTAATATCTCCTCGGAAATACGACACCACTAACATGCACACCTGGCTGGTGCTGTACTGTCTTATCAGCATTGCGTACGAACAGAGCAAATGCAATATAAGACTTTTAAAGCAAGCAATCTTAATAATATATTCTTAAGGCCAGATCCTTAGCTGGTATAAACTGGTATATGACCATTGACTTCAAAGGAGATATGCTTATTTATACCAGCTGAGAATCCAGCCCTTCAAATGCAAAAATGTTCCTTCAAAGTATACTGCTTCTAAAGCTTTGTTTGAAAAAATGCCAAGTAAACTTTAGGAAGCTTGTTTTTGTTTTTCGGCAGGCAGGTAAAAAAAAATCTGACATTTTAAGGCTATTACATTTATTTTGGAAAAGTATCAATATGCATAGACTGCTAAAATGCATTTGAAAAGATATGCTGATAGCAAAGTGATATTTTAGATGACAGAATTAAAACCAGCCACCTGCTACATTAAGAACACTTGGTATTTCATCATCATATATACATTTATCAGCATTGTGACTCAGATAGGTATTACTTCTTTGCATAAAAATCTTAATGTGTCCACTGCAATTATGTTCAGAGGCAACATCAGCCCTGGGGGTATATTTCCATTGCAATTGCTTTTTTCTGTTTGCAACAGCACTGCGTCTATTGTGTGAATATGTATAGAATTAGAAGGTTAGTACATAAAGGTATAGAATGATAAATAAAGATGTGGCAAAAGATTAAAGTCCCTCAAAAAAAAAAAACCCAGCTTTTCCTGATGCTTCTCAAAAAACAGATCTTAGTTGTCAAAATCCTTTCTGTTCTATCTCAGTATGGCGTATGGTATATGGAAACATATAAGAATGCATTCTTCATGCCTGTGGAGTCTGCAGTATTAAAGGCAAGAGAAACATTTGGCAGACAGGAGTTATCTGGGAAGGGAGGTTACAGACTGCATAATGCTAGTAAAGTAAGCTCACACTGTTTATGTCCACACCATATGGCCTGTGTATAAACAGAGTGCTTGAATACTCAGCATCTCATTCTTATCCTACATTCTCTTCCTCTTATTCTAATCTACCCTTGCTTGTTGATTATTTTCCATTAATGTCAACAGCAGTATCTACTGATCGTAGCAGGCAATGGCATTACTGCAGCTTTATTTACAGTTCTGCTAATTCCTGTTATTGATTTTGCAGTGTAAACTGACCTAACGATGTAGAGGTACTCAGAAATATTGCCCACTCTTGTACATGTGAATGGAAATTCTTCAGGCCAATTTAATCTCTTACTTCAGAGATTAATTTGGTCTATTATGATTAGGTAAAATCAAGACCAATAAACCAAATGGTGATAGGTTAGATTCAGACTGAACTGGCAATGAATTATCAGATCTTAAGGGGTGAGTGGTGAAAAATCTTAGGATGAGATTTTGTTGACCAATTCTTAGTCACAAAGCTAGGGACAGAAAACAGTTGCGCCAACAAGTTTACAAGTCTCCCTCTGCTTCTCCTAACTGTGCACTTTGCTAGTTTATGTAGCCATGAGATCCTGTCACTATTACCCTCATCTCCCCTCTCCATAACTACCAGTTGTTTTTTACATCTGCTTGTTGCATCTTGTCTCAAATTAGACAATAAGATATTCAAGTCAGAGACTCTCTCTCTTACTCTATGTTTGGATACCTCCGAGCACAATGATGCCCTGGTAGGGACCTTTACAACAGCAATATTTATTAAGGATAACACTACCACAATAAGCAGCCTGTTGCTGTAGCCAGAAAGACTTAAAGGGTCAACAAGATAAATAGAGCTGTGCACTAAAAATGTATATGCACTCACATTTACACTCACAAACCCACATTGGGTCACACTCAGCTTAGTACATGCCTGGAGAGTGAACAACTTTCATCCAGAAATAGATTTCTATGCAAAAAGAGAAATAAAGGGTTAAGTAAGTTACAAACTCACATGTATGGTTGTGTTATACTACTCATTATGTATGACTGTGACATTAAAGCTACCTCATACATAGATATATAAAATACAAATTGAATACACTGCAGTATAACTTATTGTGGTAGTCTCTTTCATATAAAATGCATCTCAAAATGTCCCTAGCAGCTCTTGTTATTAGGTCAGTGCAAAGGTGGCTTAAAACCATTTTTGTCTCACCCCAGCTGCACTGAATGGAGCTCTGGATCTTTAATGTTTGAGGTCCTCCAATAGAAAGCACTATAATAATAAATAATAATAACAATAAATAATGATGGCATACAACAGAAGGACCCAAGCAAAATTCCTGATCTCCTTAGGGGACCTTGTATATCCACTGCTTGAAGAGAACAGTCTAGGTTGAATTTGTTTTCCTTGTGTTTATAAACTATTAAGCTACTCTAGTAGTAAAGTTTGAAGAGTGCTATAGCAATGACTAGTAATTAGAAGGTTCCTAGCTGGATTCATATGTGAGCTGATAAACTCACTTGCATATTCACTCTCAGTTTGGTCTTTCTTGACCTCCATATAACTCAGGCTTTGTGTATATACAAACTTGGTCTGAAATAACAAATCAGTTTTAACTTGCACTTTTAGTTACTTTGGTGCAAGGCTGTGTGTGGTACACTCTTATTGTGGATTATATATAGACATGCACTGGCATAACTACAGATGTGAGGTAAAACTGATAGTTATTCTGGTTCCAGTTTGTGTGTAGACAAGAACTCAGTCAACCCAGTTGTTAGGGTGGAATGTGGACTCCCAACTGAACCATATGTTACATCTGAGTTCCATCACTAATCAACGGGCCTGCAACATATTTCAGCTCCTTATTCATGCACCTGTGGGACAGGAGGACAAGAATGGAAAGTTAATGGCCTACATGCTGCCCCCATTTATGTTGTAAACCCATGGAAGTCAAGGAGATTACATATATGTAACTGAGAGCCAATTTGATCCTATGCATTTCATATTACACTAGAAAATAAAACATAATTTTAACCATATGAATGACAAGAACACCAATGCTTCCAGACATGTCAGAGCAGAATACTTTCCAGGTGATTAGTAACTACCCTTTTAGAATCAGAGTGTAAAGTGGTCTGGCAAATTTGGCAAGTGTTACTAACTAATGCCTTACCAGTTCCTCATGTTGAAACTTCAGTGGAGTTACTCCTGAATTACCTCTTTGTAAGTGTGAGGAGACTCAGACCTCTAAGTGCTTAATGACTGAATTCATCAAGGTGCAGAGTAGAATACTCTTTTTCTAAAATATTTAATAAATGTTTACGTTATTTTGAAATATTGAATAGAAAAATGCACCCCAGAGTATATAGAATGTCTGAGGATTCAATACTGCCTCATTTTCACACATTCAAAGTAACATATCCCTTGAATGGCAGAGTGAAGAACAGATACGATTAAGTTATATTAGATATACCAAACGTAATAATAGTAGAATCCTTTTAAAAAAACATATTAAATGCATTGATTTACAAAGGGGAAGATCCGGGTCCTCTTTTATTGTACAGCTGTGAGAAGAGACCCCATTTTAAGCACTGTGCTATCATACAGTGACACGAGAGTCACTCGTATTTTCCAAGGACAAAAAACATGCTTTTAGTGTTATTCATAATTTGCCCTAGTGATTTTAGAAGAGTAACAAGGTGTTTGTACCATGCTGTAATTTATAGCAATTATTGAAATAGGGATGACAATTAAAACAATCTTCTGATCAAAACACACCACTGGAAGTTTAATCCCATCACAAAACTAGAGAAGTTAGTTAACTAAGGATCAGAAAACTGTTATTCTTCTGTTTCTGACATCCAAACTTTTGATACACCCTGAATAAAACAGAAAGGCCCCAATTCTTGTTCTGACTGAGCTGCACAGGACATGTAGGTGGAGGGAGGATGAGAAATGTGAAAGTACAATAACCTTCATTGCTCCCAGACCCTGAGATTGTCTGGGGGCTGGTTCAGGTTTAGGGTTGCTGTAATTTATGCAAACTGGCCAAGGATCATTCTGGCAGCTGAGAATATTTACAATGCACAGGCATTTTCCTACACTACCTCCTTCAAATCACCGCCCTATATCAGTCCCCTTTCACTGGTGGAATTTCCAGCTGGCCATATCTGTCACCCTCTTTTACACCAGTAGAGAGAAGCAAAATGAGATTAGGTGTTCAAGAAGAGCGGAGACTGAACCAGATCTCCTGAGTCCCAGTCCAGTGCCTTAACTATGAGATCATTGGTCCTTTCATAAACTGTTTATTTTAATATGTTATTTAATAATTTATGCATCTGAGAGGCTAACCACATTCTCCAAACAAAAAACAACTTAACCAAAGCCTATTATGTTGCCAGGATACAGTACCCTTCAAAAAGCAAGATTTAGGCAAGCTACATATATATTGAATCTGAGATAGAAGATTTCTAAAATGGAATATAGTTGGATCAGAAGCATACTAATCATTTGTATACTCCCTCTGAAGTGGGTGTATCAACAACAAATGTAACTTTGTAACTTATTTAATTGTAATTAATTAAATTAAATTAATTGTAACTTACTCTAGACCTTCCTTGGGCTAAATACAAAGGATGGTTATTTATTATTTGTATTACAGTAGCTCCATTCATGGACTCCAGCCAGGATTAATGTTTCATTGTGTATAGGTACTGTAAGCACAGCACATAGGGACAGACAGTTCCTCCCACAAAGGGTTTAGAATACAACTTCAGTTACTAAGGATTTAACAGTTTACACATGAGGTCCATACTTCAGCTAATTCAGAGTTCCAAATTCAATAGCTAGCATTCCTTAGGTAGCACTCCTTAGTGGACTTTGTGTCCATAAACCAGTAAATCAGCTGCACTCATCCCTAGGTGTAGTTTCATGACAGATTGAAAAATAGTCTTCATTTCATTTCAGATCTGCAGAACACCATCTGGGAGAGAACATAACAGAATGGAAATTGCTCATACAAGATGTGAGAGGGGGTTGCAAAATTTCACAGTATGTGGCCTGCCTCTTAGTGAAGTGAAAGTCATGTCACACAACAGACAAAAAATTAGACTGTGACTTGCCTTTTACTTCATTTTACAAAAAATGCTGCAACCACAACTGAAGAGTAATGGAGCGCATATTAGTCTGTAACCATACCAGTTCAGGCTCTCCATCACCTCACCCCTTGGGGTCATAGTGTTACATCTACAAAAGAATTTCAACCCATCCTTTAATTTTGTGTTCAAAATCATTTGCAGCCAGAAATATTAAAACTCATGCACACAATTTCATGTGCAAATTGGGTAGTTAAATTGCATCCACAGCATGTCCAAACAATTGTGCAAGCAAAATTACATGCAAATGTAAAGGCTTTTTTTGGTGAACATGTATCATTTTTCTTAAGTATATAGGCATTGTTGACCCTTGTGTCTTGATTATGCTGCCTAAACATTCCCTTGTGGTTTCAACCAAATAAGATATCTGCTACTCTTAAACACCATTGCCATCCACTCAGATGTTTCAGGTGCATTTCCAGTGATGGATAAAAGACTATTTTGAGCTCTTTGGGAGTCTTGGATGAAAAACATTATGTAAGCTGAATAAGAGCTCCCATTGTGATGCTGTGGCCAAAAGGGCTAATGTGATCCTTGGCTGTATAAAGAGGGGACGCATTTATTACTTCTATATTTGGCATTGATGTGCCTGGACTGGAATACTGTGTCCAGTTCTGATGTTCACAATTCCAGGCTGTTGAAAAACTGGAGAGGGTTCAGAGAAGGGCCACCAGAATGATTAAAGGACTGAAAACATGCATTGATAGTGAAAGACCAAAGGAGCTCAATCTGTTTAACTTATCAGATAGAACGTTAAGGGTTAACTTGATCACAGCTTATAAAGTAACTACACGAGGAAAATAAATTTGAAAATAGAGGATTATTCAGTCTAGCAGACAACGTCTAAAAAAATCCAACGTCTGGAAGCTGAAGCTAGACAAATTCAGACTGTAAATAAGGTGCACATTTTTAACAGTGAAGTTTGTGGTGGTTTCTCCATCACTGGAAGTTGTTAAATCAAGATTGGATGTTTTTCTAAAAGACCCGCTGTAGTTCAAACTGGAATTAATTCAGGGAAGCCCTATAGGCTGAGTTATGCAGGAGGTGAGACTAGATGATCACAACATTCCCTTCTGGCCTTAGAATCTATAAGTATGAGTCATCATATTAGTCAAGTAAGTTAATAGATTCATATAATGTTGTATTGTTAGGATGTATACAGCTATTTACTACTACTACAACAAGAGGACTGGGAAGCAAAAATTAGCTATATTGGCCTATCCCTGGCTGCTGTAATTGTCCCACAGGGCTACTGTCAATCAGAGTAAATGAGAAAAGGCATTAATTATTATTATTATTACTATGTCTATGTTGCCATGTCTCCTGATTTCATCAGGAGTCTCTCAGTATTTGATGTTTTTCTTAAGCCTCAGTTCCTTGAGGCAAGCAATTATGTGAGAATCTCCGCTTTAGTTTAAAAAATAAGAACGTTTCTAGCCCGATGGTTGAAAAGAGAAGCTTTAAAACTTGACATGAGTGCACTCTAAAGACTCAGAAACCAGAAGGAAGATAAAAAGAGCCCATGTTTAAAAAAAAAAAATTAAGCCCAGTTTAGGAGTTTTGAATGCTTGAGGCTGGCAATATGGTAATATGTTTAGTGCCACCAATGTGCTTGTGTAATCCATTGATCAGTGAATGCTCTCCATATCTCTTTCTGTGCCTATCTACAGAGGACATGGGTCTGTTACAGCTCTCAGCTGGTGCGTCTGTCTCTTTAGCTCGAGTTGTAGCAATTCATGCTTTCAGCTCTTGAGAGCCCCAGTTTAATCCCAAGGGTCAGTTGTGATGATGGCTGCCCTGCTTGATTCTATGCAACGCATAAAATTCTCCACTAGTGTATAGACTCACACAAAAATATGGGCTACATTATGACTATGTCTACACTACACTCAAAGGTGTGATTGCAGCTCAGAAGGCATATCTAGGCTGGCTTGAAACTAGCTAGCAGAGCTAAAACAGGGCAGCACAGACCAGAGCACAGGCTAGCAACAAGAATACATACCCAGGTTTCTGGGTAGGCTTGTACAGCCTGAGCTGGGCTCCCTGCCACAGTCTCTTCACTTCTATTTTTAGCCTCAATTAAAGCTAGTGTGGGTATGCCTACCTGAGCTGTAATCATACCTCTGATAGAATTGCAGGCATATGGCAAGGGCTTGTCTAGATGAACAGTATGTGCACGGCAAACCGGGGTGTAAAGCTCGCTACACAGCATTAGTCTGCTGTGCTTTGTCTCTTTGGACCTCGCTGCTGAGGACTAAAAGTTCTCCACTGTACATTGATCTGCCCATTCCAACCCAGAGTAGATCAAAGCACACTAGGGAACTTTTAGTGCAAGGTAGCGGACTCCTCATGGACAGTTAGTGCCTGGCACATTAGTGCATTGTAGATTTACACCCCAGGGTGCCACGCACTAACTGTTCATCTAGACAAGGCCTAAGCCTTGAATGCTTTATATATTCTTTTAATTTATTTCCCAACTATCTCTCTTATGTACTTATATGGCCCCTATAACTGTACAGTGGCCCAAGTATTTAAAATAGAAATAACAATCTGTCTCTTTCTTCTTTCCCAGGCTATCGGAGAAATAGCTTGTAGGGATTTTGTTTGTAAGTGAGTGAGTAGGTATATTCTTTGTTGATGTGTGTGCACTTGAAGAACTTACTGAGGGAAAGCTATCTCAAAGAAATAGTGTTGGCACTTAATTCTGAAAGTGGCAAGATCCCTGGTCATTTTTATCTTGGAGGATGCTACAGAGGAGACAAGTTCTTCGAAGCACTGCCCTCTTTTTTTACCAGAATCACATCAGTCTTGCCTGGGTTCCACTGTAGCAGGCTCTTCATCCAAGTGCTGATTCCAGCGAGGCACTGAGAAATCTGGGGGACAGCATTTGTTATGTTTGATGCAAAGTGCAGTGTTGTCTGCTTAGTGCTGCCATTTCAGCAATTGTTTTCTCCTGAAAGATTTATAAAAGTGTTCAATAATATCAGAGAGAGGATTGAGCCTTAGCAGACTCCAAAGATGTGGACTTTTTGATTTATTTTTTAATTATAAACTCATTTCCTGTGGTCCTCATGGAAGGATTGGGTTTTCAAGGGCACTTTAATGTGTTTTATTCCTGGCTCACACTTGCCTAATAGCCTGCCATTTACATATACTTAATAAATTAATTATGAAGGGATGCTAACTATGAGACTAGAACAACAGTTTCCAAAGCTGGTGCTTTGTTATTGACTGTAAAGAGAATACTCATTATCTTAATCTGTCAGTGTGGTTATAGCAAGCAACTCAGATTTCATTACAGTGGCTGTATGTCCTTCTTCACATTAAATTAAAAAAACCCAAAAAGGCTCTCTCACTGATAGACCAGAATAAAAACCTCTTTGTAACACTTTTAGTATATTTTGTTTTGTAGGGCTATTGATTTTTTACTTGAGTGATTTTTTTTTAAACCAGCTCTGGTATATTTTTCAGGCTATGTTACCATTTGATTGTGAATTTTACTTGTTTATCCATGGTTAGCTGTTTAGAGGTTATGGAGTATGAGCCATTTAGAATTCAAAGATGATTTATTATGAACTGTTATTAATCTAAATATTTATATTGCAAAACCATTATTTCTTCTTATATAAATTAATTGCAACTGAGCATCTACTCCAGTTGAAAATATGTGTTATATGGGTACCCGAGAAGGGAAGTCAGTATGGCAGATGGGTGCTAGCCCTGGAACAGTGCTGTGCAATGTAAACATAAGGCCATCATCAGGCAAATGGCTTCTGTGGCAGCTATAGTCCAATATTTTTAGTCTGTTAAGTCACACAATACCACCTCAATCAGTAAAGCGGGGTGATTTATTTGTGAGAAGAGATGCAATGTATTTGTACGTTGTAACAGCTATACAATATTTCACATGTTCTCAAAGAGCCAGATCCTTAGCTCCAATTCCAGTCACTTTGTGGTACTCAGGCAGCCCAAAGGCTGCCCAAAAGGGGGCAACCAGGAATTTTTCTGGAGTAACAGAAACCCAGTGTAAGACAGTTCTACACCACCTAGCCCCACACCTCTGCTTAAGGGGTTTGTCAGGGATGGGGAAGGGTAATGGCAGGGCATGTTGGAGACAGGGCCAGGACACTCCACCTGGTCTTCAGCTGGCAGAATGTCCCCTATGGAACTGTTGCAGCCAGCATAATATATAGAAGCCCTTATGCTGCTTTAAATACCAGGGTCATTTTAATCCCAGGATCACGAGAGGAGAAAGGAGGCTTAGAGCCCTTCCTGGTCCCTCCCCTATTCCTCAACTGTGCCAAACTCAGCACAACTGAGAATTTGGTCCTAAGTTTTCTGTTTTTCTGCCTTTTACTAGCTCAGGGTCAGATCATGAGATGTGCCGAGCACCCACAATTCCCATGGTTTTCTCAGGACTTTTCAGGAGCAGGCCCTAATCTTATAAAAGCAGAAATAAAAGATCTAACGCTGTTAGTGCTAACTGGTCTGAATATCATCTGGACAAATGCTGCTTTGCCCTTTCTCCTTTTATACACATCTGTGTGTAACTGAAATACAAGGTCTGCAATTATCAAAGAGCCTCCCCTCCTCTATTCACATTTTAAAGATTAGTCTAATGACTTCCAGGCAGAGGGAGAATTTAGGTGGCTATGTGGGAAGAATTGAATCGAGATGTCTCACTCAGATATGTTGGAGACAAAAAGATTCCTCCTGCCCCTTTCTGCACAGGCTACATAGTTAAAGATGCCTCACTGGGCAGAACTTGCTTCCATCAGACAGTCAGTTGCTAGTAACAAATGATTGGATCACTCTTATAATTACCTTTCTCATTGCAAGCAACACATTACAGAAGTGTGAGAAATGCCCTTGTCTCACATAGGGACACAAGGTGGATGAGGTAATATCTTTTATTGGACTGACTTCTGTTGGTGAGAGAGACAAGTTTTGAGCCACACAGAAAAGAATTCTGTGTTAGCTCAAAAGCTTGTCTCTCTCACCAACAGAAGTGAGTCCAATAAAAAGATGCTACCTAACACACCTTGTCTCTAATATCTTTTAAAATAGCCTATATCTTTTAAATGTTCTAGCTCTGGCTATGCAAGAGTTGATAAATACGCTCTCCTTACTGGGATAAGGCTAAGATGTTCAAAAGTGACTATGGTTATGGGTACCTTGCTTTTTAAGGTGCCCAACTTGAGGCACCTTAAATAGACCCAATTTTCAGGGAATTAAATGAGTGTTCAACGCTTCCTGAAAAATTAGGTCACCTTAGGTTTGTCTAAAATTGGCACCCAAAATCACTAGTCACTTTTGAAAATCTTGCCCACAGCAAATCACAGAAAAGTATCTCAGGCAGCAAAACATAATGACTAATTCATGAGTCTAGATGGAGTGCACACATTGTAACAGCAATAAATGATTTCATAACCTATGATGAGATTTCTGTTTCTCTATTATCTTTGTACTTGTTTATTTTGTAAATAGAATATTTAACTCTAATCTGCTATTGAGTCTAATTTGCCTGGATCCCATCTGCCTGGATCCCTTATACTTTTATTATAAAATGTCAGCATTCACAAGAAGGCAAAGCTATGTCTACATTGCAGTATTTTCACAACAATTGATTGGATAACCAGTCCAGTAACATTAAACTGCAAGAAAATGTAGGCATGTTCATGAGTTTTAGCATCTATGAATAAATGAGAGAAATCATTACAGTTGACAGATGAAAGGCAAATGGAAAATTAAATTGCACTATATTTCTACAGTTGGAACTTTTAAAAGGAACAGATTTTAAATTCAGGGTTGGGTTTGTTTGCATTTGACCCATTCTTGGAATGTACCGCTGTAATTGAACTTGTGACAGGCTTCAGGAGTGCTGCCTGAAGAATGAAAGCTTCTGTGTTGTGGTGCGTTAAAAGGGGAACCCTGCTCAGTGGCCAAAGTGGCCGTGTCAGCAGAACATTTAAAACATTTTAACTGGAAAATTCTAAAAACTTCATGCTAAAAAAAATACACTTGGTATGGTGCTATTACTAGACAGTTTCATATTTTCATTAAGTGACTAAAGCTGGTTGAAATATTTCACATAGAAAATTTTCCCATTGGAAAATGTAGTTTTACTGAAACCAAAACCTTTTGATGGAAAATGTCAATTTTTAGGTTTAGTTTTCCAATTGGGAGAACTGAAACAAACAAAAAAATCATATCAAGATGACATTTTGAAACAAAATGTTAAATGTTAAAAAATGAGATTTTTAATTTCAAAATGTTGATTCAAAACAAAAATGTTGCTCCAACATGTTGAATTATTTTGTTTTGATCAAAGATGTC
This sequence comes from Trachemys scripta elegans, assembly GCF_013100865.1. Lineage (NCBI taxonomy): Eukaryota > Metazoa > Chordata > Testudines > Emydidae > Trachemys > Trachemys scripta. The sequence goes on from NC_048298.1 coordinate 77,608,218, forward strand.
AACATTTTTCACTCTGACATTTCCAATTTGTAACTTTTCAGATTTTTTTCAATGCACAACATTTTCAATATTTCAGGTTTCCATTCTGATTTGGAATGGAAACTACATTTCAAAATGTTGACATTTCCAAAGAGATGAAAATTCTGTTTCCCAGCCAGCTCTACAAGTGACCAATCAATGAAGGGTTTTGTAGTAAATCAGGAATTATTGCTGTATCAAAAATATACATATTTTGATAGTAATCCTAAAATCTCTGAAACAGTAAATTTTAAGGCAAATTGTACCCTTTACTCCACAGATGTAAATGTAGCACAGAGATTCTGTAACAACCCACCTGCCCCTGAGTCCTTGATGTAAGAGGCATAGTTAATGGGAAAGGGAATATGGCTGGGGTACCAAGTGCTCCATGATACACTAGGCAGCGGGGCATAAGTTAGAGCAACCTAAGGTTACTTTAACTTTCCTTGGGGATAGGGTCAGTCCCTCCAGAAATCACCATTGTCCCCACTTGGCTCCTGGACCAAGTGCAGCTTTGTCAGAACTGAGAATTAGTACTTGTTTCCCAGGCCAGGAAAAAAAATTCCTTGTCAATGTTTTGCTTGAAACTAGAATGATAAAATCTTCTGAAGCTCTCCACCTCTCCACTCTGTCCCATTTCTAATCCTAGGAAATGGAACCTACAAGCATGTAACAAAGTCTGAAGGAATCACAAAAATCAACTTGTCTATATTTTGATCCACAGAGCTCCGTACAGGGAAGCTGATTTGGTCACCACAAGAACGTCATGACCACACCCTCATGCGTCCTTCTATTCACACCCACTCAACTTGTACCATGTTAACCACACACCTGGAGGCACTTTATTCCTTGTGGTTTAATATCACTGACGAGGATCAAATATTTTGTAGCGAATAATTTATTCACCAAATTTAGCCTTTTTTCCTAATCTAGACTGCACTGTCTGCCCCTGTGATAATAGAACTGGCTCCTGGGGAGACAAATGTGGACTTTTCTCTGCTTGAGTTTCAGCTTGTGATGCTTGCTGAGATTCTGAAGGTGTCGGGGGCTGGGATATGACCTCTTCGTTAGACTCATGTTCTTCCTAGCTGGTGAAAGCCAGAGGGGAGGTGCTGGGACTGAAGTTAGAGTTTATTTTCAATGCCTTCCTGAGGCAGGACAAGATGCTGGCACCCCTTATAGAAAAAAGTATTAAAATCTTGCTTAGGAAAGCATCTCCTGACATGGATACTCAGCTACCACACTGATGGGCCTGGTATAAAAACAGGTACTAGAGGGAGGGAAGGCCTACACTACACATTTACAGTGGCGCAGCTGCATCAAATACACCTGTGCTGCTGTAGCACTTCTGGAGAAGATGCTCTAAGCTGATGGGAGAGAGCTCTCCCGTCAGCTTAATAACTCCACCTCTGTGAGAGGCAGTAGCTATGTTGGTGGGAGAAGCTCTCCCGCCAAAATATTGCTGTCTACAAGGACGCTTAAGTCGGTATAACTATGTCACTCGGGGTGTGGATTATTCACACCCCCGAGTGACATAGTTATACTCAAGTAATTTTGTAGTGTAGACCAGGGCAGAGCATCCTTCCGAATATCACTGCATCTCAGATCTCCCCACCTTTGTGAAGATTATCCAGAAGGCTGTGGTGATAACTAATAATAATAGTGATTAGTGATATTTGTATTACTGTAATTCCTAGGACCCCAGTCATGGACCAGGGCTCCTTTATGCTAGGTGCTGTACAAACAGAACAAAAGATCTTCCAACATTCTAGTCCTGGATGCATTAAGCAGCCTGAGTTAAGCTACAACACTGGGATTGCTAGATGTCATGGTTGTGTGAGGGGTTATTGTGTTATTCAAAGTGGTTGGAAGAGACAACACCTTACAGCATTTGGATCCTTGAACATGCCCCCCACTCCCCCAAAGCCTAAATCAAAACATCTGCCCCCACCCTTAGGGGTGGGAGGAGCTGAAGCTCGAGTCACGTTCTAAGTCCTCCAAGAATTGCTAAAATTTTACCCCAAAACACAAGCAGAAATATACCATCAGCACAAAGCCATCTTTATATACCAGAGACGAGCAGCAAAGAGTGCAAGCAATCAACAGTTCTTCTTTATCACATGTCACCTTTCAATAAAAGGTTAAGTTATTGTTTTTTAAAAGCAAGTTTGTGTGATAATGCAGAAGGCAGTTATTCAGTTCAAACATTGCCTGATACAAACATTTTTGACATTTGGCACATTTTTGTCCTTTTGTGACTGCAACCAAGATGCAATGAACTGTTGCCATACCAATAGTTAGGAAGAAAATGTTAACTCCTCCACATGGACTACCCACATAGATTCCATGTATGCAGTTTGTAAAATGCTTTGGGCATAAAAGATACTGCGGTGAGACACACATGGCTGACAAAGTCAGATCTAGCCCCCGAGTTACACAGGCTAGATCATGTGCCGGTGAACTGAAAAGCAGTGAAGCTATATTGATGTATACCAGCTCAAGATCTAGCCCACTGAGTGTCTTGCTGCACTCCTTATTCTCACCTTATTCAGACATTTGTAGTGTGTGAGAGGAGCTGCTATCAGAAGGTTGGGCCTTTTCCTATCCCCCCTGAAGACTGGTTAGACCAGGACACCATCTGTAGCCAAATATCTTTAAGGTTGGCACTTGAATTCTTCAGGGCTACAGTGGTTAGTACGGTCTATACCTGTCTATAATTCCAATGCACTTTGTATAATCTACACAGCAGATGAAAATAGAGGAGTTTTTTTTTTAATTTTCTTTGTACTGAGGTGAGGAAAGTGGGTATGTTTGCCTGTATTTTGGCCTGAGTTCTATGGTATTTATATGTTTTGTGTTGCCTGCTCACTACTGTTAGGTATTAGGAGACATTTGTGCATCTAGTAAAACAACACTTCTGCATTGCAACCAATATGTGTGCCTTCATTTTTTAAATTTAATATTGTTAATTACCCTTTAAACATTGCCTGTTTTTCCCCTTTCCCAAACCTCTGCTTGTCTGTTCTTAGATTAGGAGCATCTTGAAGCAGGAGCCACCTCTTGAATTATTGGAAAATACTTAACACATCACAGGGGCTATTGAAAATACAAGATAAATTATACAGAATAGTAATAATAATGCACTGGCTCATCTACTCTTAGACATCCACCCTATAAAACAGGAAGAATGGTCTCCATGGTCTCCATGGTCCACCCTGAAACAATAGACCCAAGGAAACACTAAGCATAAAGGAAAGAATCAGTGATGACAAGTTACATAAATACAGTCTCACAACATGTAATTCATTTTCAGATTCTCAAAGAATATGTTATTCAGAGCTGAACCTACATCTGAATTAAATAGGGAATTCATATCTTTTACATGCAGCTAGGTTGTGACGGGTTGGATCACAGAAACCCTCTTGGGAGCTGCCACCTGATGTGCCAAGACTATTTCTACCCATGCTTTCCCTGCCAGCTCGGGGCCCCAGCAACCTGTCTTGCTGAGCCAGACATGCCTGTCTGCTCCAACACAGACCCAGGGTCTGAACCAAGTGCCCAAAAGCTGCAGGTTTACCTGAAAGCAGCTAACAGAAGTGTTCCAGTCTTTAACACTCAGATGCCCAACTCCCAATGGGGTCTAAACCCAAATAAATCCGTTTTACCCTGTATAAAGCTTATGCAGGGTAAACTCATAAATTGTTCACCCTCTATAACACCGATAGAGAGATATGCACAGTTGTTTGCCTCCCCAGGTATTAATACATACTCTGGGTCAATTAATAAGTAAAAAGTGATTTTATTCAATACAGAAAGTAGGATTTAAGGGGTTCCAAGTAGTAACAGACAGAACAAAGTAAGTCACCAAGCAAAATAAAATAAAACGTGCAAATCTATGTCTAATCAATATCTGAATACAGATAATCTCACCCTCAGAGATGCTTCAGTAAGTTTTTTCCTCAGACTGGACACCTTCCAGGCCTGGGCACAATTCTTTCCCCTGGTATAGCTCTTGTTCCAGCTCAGGTGGTAGCTAGGGGATTCTTCATGATGGCTCCTCCTGCTTTGTTCTCTTCCACCCCTTTATATATCTTTTGCAAAAGGCGGGAATCCTTTGTCCCTCTCTGGGTTCCCACCCCCTCCTTCTCAATGGAAAGACACCAGGTTAAAGATGGATTCCAGTCAGGTGACATGTTCACATGTCACTGCAAGACTTCATTGCCCACTTGCCAGCACATGTGTATACAGGAAGACTCACAGGTAAAACAGAGCCATCTGCAGACAGTTGTCCTGGTTAATGGGAGTCATCAAGATTCCAAACCACCATTAATGGCCCACACTTTGCATAATTACAATAGGCCCTCAGAGTTATATTTCATATTTCTAGTTTCAGATACAAGAGTGGTACATTTATACAAATAGGATGATCACACTCAGTAGACTATAAGCTTTGTAATAATACCTTACAAGAGACCTTTTGCATGAAGCATATTCCAGTTACATTATATTCACTCATTAGCATATTTTTATAAAACCATATAGACTGCAACGTCACATAGGTATCATGTAAGGTTTCATAGTTCATGTTTCAGTGGACTGCTTGAGGCCATTCCAAATTCATACCTTGTGTAATGTCACTGACTTCAAACTTACTTCAAACCAGGGATGAATTTGTCCACTTGCACTCATTCAAGTATAGAATCTTTTATCCAGTGTCTTGCTACTAATAGGAAAATTCCTACTGTTTTCACTGATGAACATTTCCTCTAAGATGCTCACCTGAAAAACTTTAGTATGTCTTTCTGCATGTCTTTCTGCATTTCGCCTCTTATTTCAGATGTAGATCTGAGATCAGTGGCTATGTTATCTTAATGTCCATTTATCCCTACCCTTTGTTTCCTGTCTTTTAACCAGTTACTGATCCATGAGAGGACCTTCCCTTTTATCCCGTAACTGCTTACTTTGTTTAAGAGCCATTTGCTTGGGACATTGTCAAAGGCTTTCTGAAAGTCCAAGTACACCATATCCACTGGATCACCCATGTCCACATGCTTGTTGACCCCATCAAAGAATTCTAATAGATTGCTGAGGCATGATTTCCCTTTACAAAAGCTGTGTTGACTCTTCCCCAACAAACCATGTTCATCTGTGTGTCTGATAATTCTATCCTTCAATATACTTTCAACCAGTTTGCCTGGTACTGAAGTTAGGCTTACTGGCCTGTAATTGGTAGGATCACTTCTGGACCCTTTTTAAAAAGTTGGTGTCTCATTAACTATCCTCTAGTCATCTGGCCAAGAAGCTGAATTTAAATGATTGGTTAATGTTTTAACATGCAGCCCTTATCTCCTAATATAAACTCATCTAGCTAGGGCTTAATTCACAGTGGCACAAAGCAGATTTAAAGTGGGCCAGGATCTGCGTAAATTATTTGTAACTATGTATTTGTTATGAGCACTGGACAGTAGCTCATATCATCTCTTACACCTTTCTTTTAGCTAAGGATGGTGAGCTGCTCAAGTATATTTAATGCTACCACAAAAAGTTACCTATATCATAAGAAATACACCAAGAGAAGGGCAAATGAATTTTAGTTTCTGAATTGTCATCACCTTTGTATATATTTTAGTTGACATATTTTATTGAATCTTTACCATTTCTATTTAGACCACTGTGTAAATTAAGCTTTTTCACAGTAACTGTGTCTTCTTTAACTACAAACTTTAATGATTCATAGATTTTAAGACCAGAGGGGGCCATTAAATCTCATCCTACTTCTTGCATAACACAAGCCGCAGAAATTCATCCAATTACCCCTGCAGTAAGCCGGATAACTTGTGATGAAAATGGCACAGAGCTCCCATAGTCAGACTTGGTAGCACTCTGGCTGAAACATTCACCCAGCTGATTCTAACAGCCTTGAGGTAAAGAGTAAATCTTACCAGGTCACCATCACAAATCTTATGAACTTTGAAGGACTTGTTCACTGCTGTTGCAGGGGCTCTGAACTCTTGGAAAATAAAAATAGTGCTCAGCTATTGTCCCAATTCTCCTTTAGGATATCCATGCACAACAACTTTTTACCTTAGTGGGAGTTGCACAGAAGTGTCTGGTAGAAATGGACCCAATATCGTTAACTGTAAGGAATTTTAGTGATGCAGATATAAAAGGTCTATTTCAAAAAACATTACCCTGATGACAGAGGGTATGACTGCATGATCTATTGCTGGAACAATAGAGTGGGTGCTGAGAGCCACTGAACCAAACTGTAAACCCTGTATATGATGGAAACCACTTCAAGCCAGGGGATGTGGCAGCCTGTCTCAGCATCCCTAGTTCCAGCACCTATGTCTGTGTGTTACAGAGGAGGTCGGATTAGATGGTCATGATGGTTCCTTCCTGCTTCTAAATCTATGACTCTTTACAGTCCCAATCCAAAGCCCATTGAAGGCAACAGAAAAACTGCTGGTGATTACAACGGCTTTGGATCAGACAAATGGGGCAATGGGGCTGCAGCTTCTATTCTAGCCTGGAATAGCTGCACAGCAACTTCTTACTCATGCCCCAGGCGTGGGGAAGGGGTGAATGTAAGCACCGCAGCTCCTCACCACTTCACTTGTATGAAGGCCATTTTCTTTGGCTTTTTGTAAATAAAATGAATTTCACCCTCATGGACCAGCGCCAGTCCCTGAAATCTCCCCGACACAGTTTAGGAAGGCGGCAAGCTGGTCACTGGTATCAAAAAGGTTGACAAACACTGGGCAAGACTGTCTATTTCCCAAGTTGCCCTGACTAAGCAGCACCATCTCAGGAGCAGCCAAGGGATGGAACTAAGAGAGGCAATTTCTTCCCTGCTCCCTCCTCTCTCCCAGGAATGGTAATCCACTCCTGGACCTTACCAGCTGTGCTGGCCAGATCATTTGGGATCTGGAACCAAGGCTTAGTCCATTCCACTCCATTTGCCTGGGGTTGGGAGTATTAGGCACACAGCCTCTGCATATCTTCTCCAGTGATGTGTGGATAGAGTGTGTGTCTCCTAATGCCTCTGTGCAGGGACGGCTCTAGCTTTTTTGCCACCCCATGCAGGGGGAAAAAAAAGCGCCAATTGGCGGCACTTCGGCGGCATCCCAGTCGCACCGCTTCATTCTTTGGCAGCAATTCAGCAGTGGGTCCTTTGCTCCCTCTCTTCCTCTTCGGCGGCACTTTGGCGGCAGCTCAAAGAGGAAGAGAGGGACTGATGGATCCACCGCCAAAGTGCCACCAAAGACCCGGAGGTGCCGCCCTGATACCGAATGGAGTGCCGCCCTTTTGTATTGGCCGCCCCCAACATCTGCTTCCTTCGCTGGTTCCTGGAGCCGTCCCTGCCTCTGTGAACCTATCTGAGCCACAATCTAGCCCTAAACAAATATTTAAACAAAACATTAAAAAAAATCTGCATTTCTCCTCTTCAGTTACAATTACAGGACACTCGTGTCCACTTATAAGTGTTGCCCTTCACAAAAGTTTACTTCATAAGGAGTTCTAGATTCCTTCAATATTTTGCAGGTGATCCCTGGAAACCCCAGGCTCAACATTCTATACTGTACTTTAATACCTCTTTCATACTGACTTTCAGTTTCTTTAATAGCTGTTTAGGTTTCAGATCCTAAACTTTACAAATTCTGGCCCATTGAAAGAAAACCAAGCTGCTTTATTAAATTCATTATTCAAGGAAATCACAGTAAACCTAATAAGATTTGTTATGTTTTTCCACTCAGTGTCAACAGGGAATCAGATTAAATTAAGGCTGAAGGTCTCAACTGCATTCTAGCCCTTGATCAAGTTACTAATGCTTCCGTTTAAGAAGTATGACAAGATGATTAGATGATTTTAAAAGCCCTGTGCTTGAAGAGATAGTTGATATCACTGAAGCAATTATTTTTGCAGTCAAATTATGCAGTTCTTGCAGTCACATTAATAAACGGTGGTTTGTCAAATTCTGCAATAAGGTGCTTTAATGAAAGGAATTCAGTTGTTTAATTTATATACCTAAAAACAGCAGCAGTCAAAAGCCCAACCAACATCACTAGGTTTGTACACACACTCCAGCCGATGTCATGACCCGTGGGGCGTGAATCTGGGTTAGCAAGGGTCATGGAAGCAGTCATACACCAACCCTTCACCTGGAAGATGCTAGCAATAGCTCACCTGAGACTCATAAGCTCACCCGCAGTGTGAGGCTCTGCCCTGAGACCATAGGCGTGCGCAGCATATTTAATTAGGGTGTGCATACAGGGAATTTTTTTTTAAAAGGCGAACATCATAAAGGTTGGGGTGTGCGGGGGGGGGTGCGGTGTGCAGGAAGGGGCTCAGGGCAAGGTATTGGGGCAGAGGAGGGGTGCGGGGTGTATAAGGGAGCTCAGGACAGGGAGTTGGGGTGCAGGTGTGTGGTGGGGGCTCAGGGCAGGGGTTTAGGGTGCAGGAGAGGTACGGGGTGCGGCGAGGGCTCAGGACAGGGAGTTGGGGTGCAGAAGGGGTGCGGGGTGCAGGCAGGGGGTTCAGGGCAGGAGTTGGGGGGCAGGAGCAGGAGGGGGCTCAGGGCAGGGGGTTAGGGTAAGAGGTGCAGGCAGGGGGCTCAGGGCAGGGAGTTGGGGGCAGGAGGTGGCTCAGGGCAGGGGGTTGGGGTGCGAGGTGCAGGCAGGGGGCTCAGGGGGTTGGGGGGCCAGGGAACAGGAGGGAGCTCAGGGCAGGGGGCAGGGAGTTGGGGTGCAGGAGGGTAGGCTGTTTGCAGGTGGGCCCCAGGCTGGGGATCTGGGCTCCCCAGTCCCGGCGGGAAGGCTTGGGAGCCGGGCAGAGAGGGCCGGGCTGGGCGCTTGGGGCCAGGCCAGGCAGAGGCAGCTGGGGCGGATCGCAGCGGGGCCTGGCTGCTCCCGGAGCTGGATTCAAGGCCGAGGGAGCCGGGCCAGAGCCCCTGAACAGCGCCGGGGAGCTGAGCTCGCAGCCGGGCTCTGGGGGGTCCTGTGGGCCTGGCTCGCCCCCTGCTCAAGACCTGCTGGCTCCTGGGCCCCACTTAAGGTGGGCTGAGCTCGGGGGCGGCCTGACCCTCCCAGGTGGTGCCTGGACCTGCGGCCAGTGCTGGGAGCCGCAGGCGGGTTCGGGACCCCGGGCGCAGGAGGGGGTCAGCTGCGTGGGGGGGGGGCTGCGGTAGTGCCCCCGTGAGCCCCATGGGCCACCTTAAGCGGCTGTGTTGGTGCTGCTGGGTGGGAGGCTGCCAGGGTACATGGGGCTGTTAAAGCAGCCGGGCCAGGCCCTGGGGAAGGGGAGCCCGGCTCAACAGGGTGCAGGAGGGGTTCAGGCTCTGGCCCGGCGCCGCTTACCCGCAGCGGCGCACTCCCTGCCTGTCAGGGTCCCACGCCGCTCACCACGTCCCCGCGCAGCCCCGGGAGAGGAGGGGGGCGGCACAGGGCTCTGCACGCTGCCCTTGCCACGCCTCCAGGTACCTCCCCCGAAGCTCCCATTGGCTGCAGTTCCCCGTTCCCGGCCAATGGGAGCTGTGGGGCGCGGTGCCTGGAGCAACCGTCCCCCTGGCCCCAGGGACGTGGTGCTATGCCGGCCGCTTCTGAGAGGGCATTAGGGTGTGCTTGGGCACATCCGGCACACCCCGTGCGCACGCCTATGCCTGAGACACAATTGATGGAGTCCCAGAGTGGCTGATTGGCCTGCTGGCCCTACTTTAGCCAGCAGCAGGAACAGGAAGCTGTCTCAACTGGGCTCCACCCTGGTCAGGACTGTTTGCCTTGTGCTTCCTACTTCTCCTACCTGCTCCTGCTACCTACTACCAAGCTCCTGCTTCCCTAGCTTGAACTCCTGGCACTCTGACCTGGCTTGACTCTTGGCATCTGACCTATGGTTCCTGACCTCCACTTTGTCACTTGCCTCTGACCCGCTGGTATCCTGACCTGGATTGACCCTGGTTCCTGACTTGAACCAAGACTTGTGGTTCTGATCTCCAGTTTTTCTCCTGCTTCTGACCTCCTGGTATCCCAATCCTGCTGACTTTTGACTCCTGTCTCATGACTGCAGACTGGCTCCAACTACTTGATCTGGGCACGCAGGACCCGGCCATAACAACTTGTTTGGACCACAATAACCCTGTGGGATGGTGCAAGAAGGATGGGCCCAGCAGCGCTATCACAGCCACCAGAAGCATCCCAAATGGGCCCTCTGCCTCCTGGAGGATAATCAAGCACTGCAAGCCCAAGTTGCGCAGCTGACCTCGGATAACCAGTGGCTGCAGGACAAATGAGGCAGCTCAGCACTGAAAATATCGCACTGCATACAGCCTGCAGTGCCTTGCCTAACACAGACCCTGCAAATCCCTTGCCTAAATGGTTCGACGGGAACTGCGGGTGGTTCTGGGGTTTTATGAACTGATGCCACCTTCTGTTTCTGATGCGTCTCCAAACTACGCCTCTGACCTTGTAAGGTGACCTTGGTACTCAGCCTGCTGATAGGAGATGTGTTAGAGTGGGCCTCCCCTTGGCTGGAAGGCCAGAGGTTGGTGCTGTCTAACTGGAACACCCTTTTTCCAATCAGGGTCAACAATCTTTGATGACCCACGCTGAGTCTGAATGGCCAAGGTCACACTGAAGAGACTCCGGCAGGACCAAGGCACAGGGGCCTCCTATGCTGCACACTTCTGCAGCCTCACAATGGATACAGAGTGGAACAAAGCAATGCCTATGTATCAGTTCTGCTGGAGCTTACAGGAAGAAATCAAAGATGAACTGGCCCGTGTAGAGATGCCTACAGGCCTAGAAGTCTTGTGGACCTTACCATCTGCATAGATAGTGAGCTGCAAGAACAAAGGGAGAAGAAAAGAAGTTCCCTGCAGGCCCTCTACTTGCATACCATGACCTCATGAGTCTTCATGATCCCCTTGTTCACTGACGAGAGCAGAAGGTCACTTTCCCATTGGAATTCTGCCAACAGTATGACCAGGGACCAGCAAACATTGCATCCAGACCTAGGAAGGCTCAAACAGATGTAATCACCCTCATTGAAATATCCACTGGGGGAACTATGGAACTCCCCCGATCCCCTAAGTACTTTGACTATGCCAATGTCCTTGAGAAGAATGTGGAAAACTTCTCCCCACATTGGGACTATGATTGCCCCATAGAACTGCAGCTAGAGGTAAAGATACCATTTTGGCAGACACATGCATTGTTGAACTTAGTGGCTGGCGCCCTGGTCCTTTTCATAAAAAAGAAGGATGTCTGTCTCCGCCTCTGTGTCAATTACTGAACCCTAAATCAGTTAACAATGCAGAACCACTACCCACTATCCTAATCCCTGAGTTGTTGAACCACGTGGGGGCTGCCCATTTATTCACTAAACTGGATCTTCAGGGAGCTTACAATCTTGTCTGTATCAGAGAAGGAACAAATAGAAGACCACCTTTTGGACCTTCTATAGCCACTTTGAATATATAGTTATGCCATTCAGACTGAGTAATTCCCCATGATGTTCCAACACTTCATTACTGATGTTTTAGGAGACTTACTGGACCAGTTCATGGTGGTATACTTAGATGATAAATTGGTCTTCTCAGACAATCTGGATCAACACAGCACTCATGTCTGCACAGTCCTGGGGAGACTACAACAACATGGTCACATGTTGAAGTATGCATTCAATCAGACCTCAGCTGAGTTTTTGGGTTTCTTCCTGTCCTCTGAAGGAATCAAAATGGATTTGTGCAAGATCAGGCTGTTCATGGCTGGGCAACCCCCTACAATATGCATGACCTACAAAAATTTTAAGGCTTCATGGACTTCTACCAGAGTTCATTTCAAATTTTTCAAAATAAGCTGAGCCCCTTACTGCCCTACTCTGGAAAAAAACACTCAGTTCTATTGGTTGCCCCAGGGCCAACACTCATTCTAGTAGCTTAAGCTTATCTTCACCACCACTTCAGTATTGGCCCACCTAGACATGATGCAAGCTTTTGTTGTGGAAGCCAATGCCTTTAGTATGGTGATCAGGGCAGTCCTCCCCCAAATACTGCACCCCATCACTTACTACTCAAGGAGTCTAACTCTTGCTGAGCGAAACTGAGATCTTCAACAAGGAGCTCCTGGAAATTAAGACCGCCTTTTGAGGAGTGGGGACACTACATGAAAGGGGATGGCTATCTAGTCCAAGTGCTTACCAACCATAAAAACTGGGAGTACCTGTGGAGGGCCACAGCCTTAAATCAACAACAACTCTGGTGGGCCCTATTCTTCTCCCAGTTCAACTTTACCTTGACCTACAGCCCTGCAGCCAGAAATGGTTCTGAAGATATAGCTCTGACCAATGAGACCCCACTTTGGAACCTGCCCACATTCTCAAGTCTCATAATTTCCTAAATGCAACTTGCCATCAGGACCTGCTCACACCTATTCGCTCTATCTCTGTCTCCGGAATTTCACCCAACAAAATGGCGATTTTCAACCAAGAACTGCACAACACTCAGAAGGGAATCATATTCATAAGGGACTGCATCTGTATTGTCCCAGGACCTGCGGTTCTTCAACTGTGCCACAACTCCACCCTGGGAGGATGTTTAGGGTGATATAAAACCTGATGCTAAGTACCCCAAATGCACCCCATGATAAATACCTTTGTTGCTTCCTCCAGTGTGTGTTCCCTCACCAAGATCCCACACCAGAGACCCTGCAGTCTTCTTCAACTGGTGGATGCCCCATCTTGGCCCTGGAAGGCAATTTCCATTGATTTTATGGTGACTACCAGAATCCAGTGGTTTCACAACCATCCTGATGGTATAGATTGCTTTTCTAAAATGGCTCATTTCATTCTCTGCATGTGTTTACCCTCTATGGAGGAAACCATCAGGCTCTGCATAACACAACATAATCAATCTTCATGGCCTCCTGGATTATGTCACCTCTGACCAAAGGCCACAGTTGACTGCCAGCTTCTGGCACGAGACTCTACGTTTATTAGGAGTCTGCGCACACACCTATCTTCTGCTTACCATTCTTAGTCAAATAGCCAAACAATCACCAGATCCTCAAACGGTACTTATGATGTTACATCAACCGTCACCAGAATGACTGTCTTCACTCTTACCGTATGCAGAATTCTTGTACAATGTGGACCATGCATCCAAAGGCCACTGCCCCTTCTTTGTCAACAATGGACACCACTGCAATTTCACCCACAACTACCCATATCTTCCCCCAACCCATCTGCCTTGGACGTAGTACATCACATCCAAAAGGGGGTGAAAGGACACCTGGAAAAGATGAAGGAGACCTACCAGGCACATGGACAAACAGACAACAGGACCCCACCTACCCTGTAGAACAAAAGGTTGGCTTTCAAAAGAACACCTCTGCATGGACAGACCCTCTTGGAATCTAGACTACCCGTTACTTGGCCCATACTTGGTCTGCCAACAAGTCAGATGCTCTGCTTCCCTTTTAAGCTCCTTCTCCAGCCTGGGGTGCCTTGCAAGGATGGCAGGATAGAGCTGCCCAAGCCCGGAGAAGCTCCATTACCCCTTGTTTTCCAGAGTGGGATTTGTATACCCCATCACAAAGGGGCTTTGCCATGATTGTCTCTGCGGGTTTGTGGTCTGATTTCTGGGTGGCCATAGGTGTACAGATGGAATCACTCCACTCCAACTACCACAGCTAGAAGCTCATTTTCTATTTGGGCATACTCTTGTTCAGCTTTGATAGGGCTGTGCTGGTATAAGTGACTGGCTGCTTCTGCAACAGAGCTACATCCAGTCTTTCCTCTGAGTGTGTGTGGCTCTCCTGGCTGGTGTAGTGCTTCAGGAGAGAGGCATTCATTACCATTTGGTTCAGCATGTCAAATGCTGGCTGTTGGGAAGCTACTCAATCCCACTCAACATTCTCTCTTGTGAGCTGACATGCAAGTTTTGCTATTGCAGCCAGATGTGGACAGAACTTGGACAGAAAATGCATCATTCCTATGAAGTGCAATATCACTTCATATCCACTGGAGCTGGCTTGTCTCCTACTGCCTTGATCTACTTTCAGCCCCTCTGCTGTGTGTAAATATCGAATGTTACTGCATAGCAGTAGTAAAGTTTGTAGTTTTCTGTTCTGGTCTCATTCAGCTTCTATATCATTGCTCCCTTCACCTACAACAAAAATATCATCTGCAATTATGTTCACCTCAGGCAGCCCCTTCAGGGCTTGGGTGAGTCTTCTCTGGAACCCCTTTTGTGCTGAGTTTATGCCCATCAGCATGTGCAGCCATCTGTAGCAACCAAATGGTGTTGCAAAGGTTGTCAGCATGCTGGACTCTTTTTTTTCCCCCCCCCAGGCTTATGTGCCAAATCTGAATTCTCACATCACAGACTGTAAAGATTCTGGCTTTGGAAAATTCTGTCAAGGTGTCATCAAGTATGGGTAGTGGATAGTGGCATCTTTTGAATACCTGATTCAGTGGCTTTGGGTCTATGCAGATGCATAATTTGCCTGACACCACCATGCTACTTACCCTGGCTGTACTGATGTCTGCAGGTGCTATGATACATCTGCTTTGCATACTTTTAAGATCCTTGCATACCAAATTATGTAGTGCCAATGGAATTTTTCTTCATTGTAAACACACAGGTTCCACTCTAGGGTCTACATCTAAACACAGCTTTCCTTCAAGACTCCTTTTACCTTTGAAAACATCCCTGTATGCTTTTGTCTCTCTTATCTATAAGACTCAACCTTTTGCTTCTTGCACAGCAGCTATAACATTCTAATGCTCCACTTTGTTCAGATCAATGGCTTGCATGGCTGTATTCCTCAAGAAGGGCCTGTGGTACTTACCATCCACTACCACAAACTTCATTGGGTACCTTCTGTTATTTTTCAGGTTAGTTATTATGAGGCTACATTTTCTTTCAGACTGCATTATGGTCTCATTATGCATTATTACATTTCTCCTGCTCTTTGGAATGGGCTTGTTTGAGTCTAATTCAACCTAAGGAATCACACTGCAGGAATCCAGCTGAAATTACACAGGGTATTTACCAATTAATATTATTACCTGCACAGAGGTTGGTATTGTCCCTTGTTGCTTTCCTGTCCCAACTGCCTGAACCTGCTATGCTCTTTGACTCAAGAAGAGAGTCAGAATATCACTGCTATCTTATGTGCCCTCTCCTTCTTGTTCAAGTTTGTTGGACTTTTTCTGGGACCTTCCTCTTCTCTTGTACACACTGCTAAAATGGTTCAGCTTGCCACATTCCTTGCAATGCTGTGTTAGTGCATGGCACTTCTCTTTTACCCCTCATGCTGTCTCCCACAGTAAATGCCTCTCACTATAGAAATGGAACATTGGCCACTTGCTCTCCTTTGCTGTTGTCTCACTGCATGTACTTCTGGGGGTGTTGTACCTCCTAGGGCTTTCATCCTTTCTCTGGAAACTTCTGTGGCACACCCCATGTCTAAGCATCTGTCTAATAGGAGGTCACCTTCCTGGAGCAGCCACTCCCATAAAACTATCTTGTCCTGAATCAGGGAATCTGTCACATCCCCAAAATTGCATGTAGCAGTGTGTGTGTAAGGCAGTAACACAGGGGTCTGTCCCCTCCCCTTTGGATTGGTCTATAGTGAAAGATCTGTGTCACTCCACAGTTTCTTTCTGCTTTGGGGAGCAACAGTACCCCAGGGCTCCTAAGACTGCTGTGAGGCTTGTGGTAGTATATGGTGCAGATCTCTCTGCCTTGTTCCCAGAAAAGGTAAAATAATAGATTTATTTTCTTGCTGTTGTCGTCCTTCTGCATAACTAGGGTTACCATATTTTGAGTGTCCAAAAAGAGGACACTCCACGGGGCCCCAGCCCTGCCCCCAGTCCTGCCCCCGCCCCCTGCCCCAACTCCACCCGATCCCCAAAGTCCCCACCACAACTCTGCCCCCTCCCCTGCTTCCCGCGAACATTTGATTCGCGGGAAGCCTGAAGCAGGAAGCAGGCAGCAGGTAAGCTGGGAGGGTAGGGCGAGGAGGCGCAGTCCAGTCTGGCCCCGTCCGGCGGCCGGCCCCAGCGTCTCCAGCCTGGCTCGGCTCGGGCCCTGGGGTGCCGGCCCCGGGCCAGCACCACCCGCCCCGGTCCCAGCTCCCGGCCCAGCGCACCCCCCGGCCACCCAGCACTGCCGGCCCCCGGCGGCCCGGCGCACCCCCCGGCCGCCCAGCACCGCCGGCCCCCAGCCCCGGGCCAGCCCCCGGCCCAGCGGCGCCGGATTTTCCCAGACATGTTTGGCTTTTTGGGATTTCCCCCCGGACGGGGATTTGAGTCCCAAAAAGCCGGACATGTCCGGGAAAATCCGGACGTATGGTA